>NC_142797.1:91755186-91826834 GCF_049724085.1 Artemia sp. Qi Xiang Cuo | reverse complement strand
TCATGATGCTCAACAAAACACTCCCACACCATCACAGCCTTACACACCAGCCCCATCCATCATTCACTTGGTATCCCCCACTCTTCAAATCCTATGATATTTTCAACCTTTCCCACCAAAAATAAGCTTGCGAATCAAAATTAAACATTGTTTTTATTTGAACAGCAGGAACTCCGGCATTTCATAGCTAGAGAGGGATACTCCAAGTAATTCATGCCACAGTGCCACACTATTACTTCTCTGCGGCACCCTCTGACATCGCATAATCATTCATAAGACATTTTCGAAAATTTCTTGTTAAAAATTACACATTCAATCAGGTGATTCAAGTTTTCTTAAGCCAACCCTATCATGATGCTCCACAAAACACCCCTACACCATCACAGCTTTACACACCTACATCTACCCTCATCCACGTGGCACCCTTCACTCATTACCCCTAGGACATTTTCAACCCTTTCCCTCCAAAATTAAGCATGTGAATCTAAATTAAACACCGTTTTTCTTTGAACAGCGCGAACTCGGTATTTCATTGCTAGAGCGTGATATTCCAAGAAACTCAAGCAACAGTGTTACACTATTACTGCTCTGCGACACCCTCTGACACTTCCTTCATTACTCCTAAAACATTTTGAAACATTTCTTGTTAAAAATTATACATTCAATCCGGTGATTCAAGTTTTCGTAAGCCACCCTGATCAAGATGCATCCCAAAACACCCCATACCACAACAAATTTACATGTCAGCCCACTGACATCCAAGTGGAACCCCCACTCATCATCCTAAGACATTTTCAACCCTTTCCCTCCAAAGTAAGCTTCTGAACCTAAATTAAACGCTGTTTTTTATTATTTGAACAGCAGGACTTGGCATTTAATTGCTAGAGAGTGACACTCCAAGCAATTCACGCCATAGTGCTTCACTATTACTGCTCTATGGCACCCTCTGACATCACACAATCATTCCTAAGATATTTTTGGACATTTCTTGTTAAAAATTATGCTTCAACCCATTTACTCTAGTTTTTGCAAAACAAGCCTTTCATGATGCTCCACAAAACACAGCGCACCACCACGGCTTTACGTGCCAAACCCCTTCCATCCACATGGCATCCCTCTGATCATCCCTAGGAAATTTTCAAACTTTGCCCCTGGACCCCTAACCTAGCATTTGGTGGACCATAGTAACCATTTCAACCGGAGCTCAAGCATTCCAATTCAACCGGCCCCCTAGCAAGAAATTCCAACGGGATCTTAGTGAACAATTGCAACATGGGGTCCTAACCTAACCATCGAAAGACCTTAGAAACCCATTTAACTGAGACCAAATCTTCCAACTCAAGTGGGTCCCTAGTTAGCAATTCCAACTTGGTCCCCTTAACCATCGGAGGACCCTAGCAGCTATTTTAATCGGAGCCCAAGCATCCAATTCAATTTGGTCCTAGCGAGCATATCCAACAGAGGGGCCCTAACTTATCCATCAGAGGACCCTAGCAAACAATTCAACCGAGGCCAAAGCATTGTTCATGGAACTTGTAGCATGCTGATTTTTATTCGTGGAACTTTTTGCATGCTAATTTTTGGTTCATGAAACTTGTTGCATGCTGATTTTTCTCTTCGTGAATTTTGTACATCGATTTTTCTCCTCGTGAAACTTATTTTATTCATGGAACTTGCTGCATGCTGATTTTTCTCTTCTTGAAACTTTTTCTTCTCATGAAACTTATTTTCTTTATAGAACTTGTTGTGTGCAAATATATGCTCGTGGAACTTGTTGAGTGCTGATTTTGTTCGTAAGACTTGTTGCATGATTTTTCTCTTCGTAAAACTCGTACGTTTATTTTTCTCCTTGTGAAATCGATTTTGTTCATGGAACTTGTTGCCTGCTGATTTTTGCTCGTGGAACTTTTTGATTGATGATTTTTGTCCATGAAACTTGTTTTATGTTGCTTTTTCTCTTCGTGAAACTTGTACATTGACTTTTCTCCTCGGGATTTTGATTTTGTTCATGGAACCTGTCGCCTGCTGATCTTGTTCGTGGAACATGTTGCACGCTGTTTTTTTTGTTCGTGAGACTTGTTACATGTTGATTTTTTTTTCCTGAAAGTTGTACATTGATTTTTCTCCTCGTGCAACTCATTTTGTTCATGGAGCTTGTTGCGCGCTGATTTTTGTTTATGAAAGTTGTTGCGTGGCGATTTTTTCTTTTTGATCGCGAAACTTGTTATATTTGTTTTTGTTTTTTTAATCTCCGTGAAATTTGTACATTGATTTTTCTCCTCATGAAACTGATGTCGTTCATGGAGCCCATTGCGTGCTGATTTTCGTTCGTGGAACTTGTTGCATGTTGTTTTTTCTCTTTGTGGAACTTGTACATTGATTTTTTTCTCCTCGCGAAACTGATTTTGTTCATGGAACTTTTCGCCAGCTGAATTTTGGTTCGTGGAACTTGTTGAGTGCTGATTATTGTCCATGAAACTTGTTGCATGTTGATTTTTCTCTTTGTGAAACTCTTATATTGATTTTCTCCTCGTGAAAATGATTTTGTTTACAGAACTTGTTGCCTGCTGATTTTCATTAATGGAACTTCTTGCGTACTTATATTTTGTTCGTGAAACTTGTTGCATATTGTTTTATCGCTTCGTGAAACATCTACAATGATTTTGTTCTCGTCGCAAAACGGTTTTGTTCATGGAACTCATTGCTGACTTTTATTTTGTTTCGTGGAACAGGTTGCACGGTGATTTTTTCTTCGCGAAACTTGTATATCGATGTCTCTCCCCTTAAAACTGATTTTGTTAAAGGAACATGTTTCATGTTGTTTTTGGGTTATGAAACTTGCTGTGTGCTGATTTTTGTTCGTGAAACTTATTGCATGCTGAGTTTTCTCTTCTTTTAAGCATGTACATCGATTTTTCTCCTCCTGAAACTGATATTGTTCATGGAACTTGTTATGCGCTGATTTCGTTCATGGAACATTCTACCAGATGATTTTTGTCCGTAAAACTTGTTGAATTTTGATTTTTCTCTTCGTGAAACTTGTACATTACTTTTTATAATCGTGAAACTTATTTTGTTCCTGCAACTTGTCGTGGGCTGATTCCTTATTCGTGGAACTTGCTGCGGGCTGATTTTTGTTCGTGAAAATTCATGCATGTTGATTTTCTCTTCGTGAAACTGATTTCGTTCAAGGAACTTGTTGCGTGCTAATTTTTGTTTATGGAACAAAAATCATTTTTTTCCACTGGCCAAGTGCTGATTCTATATTCTATATTACTACGATTCTATATTACTGATTCTATATTACTACGCCGGAGGAAAATCACGGAAGAAGCCGTAAGCATATACTCCTGGAGGAAAACGATATAATAATTTGAGAGCATAGAATCGATAGTATTGTCCTTATCCTTAGTGCCATTTATGTTATATGAGACTACATATACTGCCAGTGTATTCATTTAGAACCAGGGATTCTTATTTTTACTATCAACTGGGTTACGTAATATGGGACACCGAAGGCTAAACGAAACAAGAAGTCCACGAGAATTCACTTACTTAGCTTGTAACTGACAAGTGGAGTCACGTGTAGACTCATTTGGACCTGTACATCGAGAGCATTTCTTCACTGGGCTTTTGCATGCAGCTTGAAGATAACTTGATGATTGGCAGTTGTTGCAGCATCTCAAGAGGTCATGGAATAATGTGACTTGAATGTTTTCGTACTATACTCGAATGCCATCTTTAAGGGCAAGCTCCAGTAACTGTGCGTCACCAAAACTGATTTTGATGGAGATAGTTTCCCGGACCGGTGGCTTCGAGTAATCCTGGGCATTCTTTGAATAGGGGAAGGTCAAAATTGTTCTCAATGCCTTTCTCAAGTCTATAGTGCTTCTTAGCATCGACTTTCGCAGTAGAAGACGGAAGCAAAGTTTGAACAGAAGCACATAAATCTGATGCCACAGTTCCATCTATAGAAACAAACATCTTGTCGCCAACAGCTTTAAGGGTTATAATTGATTCGTTACTATTATTCTCCATGACCATACTGCCTTTTCTATGACGAAATCAATAAGAATTCCAAATAGAGATAGGTCCTTTTATTAGACAGTGAAACGAAAATATAAAAAAAGACTCTAAATATTTCGAAGACACAGTCGGTCATCACCATCAGTAGAGTTACTAACATATCAAAATTAAAACAAACTGCTTTTATACTAAACAAAATAATCACTTCCAGGTCAAAGCAAGTTACCGGTCCATTGACTTAAAAAGTTCACTAACTGTTCTTGAATTTTTTAATACTGCGTTGAGAAAAGGTGGTAAAAGTTTCTTCAAAATTGCAGGTCAAAGCAGGTTACCGGTCCATTGACTTAGTTCACTAACTGTTCTTGAATCTTGTAATACTGCGTTGAATATTCTTCTAATTAAAAATGAAATAATTCTGAACTTTCAGGTGCTAAATTTATCATTTTATTCTTCTAATAGCAAATGAAATGTTGCTGAATCTGAAGTTGGTCTGTCATCCCCATATGTACGACGTTACTATTATTCTCCATGACCACACTGCCTTTTCTATGACGAAATCAATAAGAATTCCAAATAGGGATAGGTTCTTTTATTAGATAGTGAAACGAAAATATAAAACAAAGACTCTAAATATTTCGATGACACAGTCAGTCATCATCATCAGTAGAGTTACTAACAAACTGCTTTTATACTAAACAAAATAATCACTTCCGGCTCAAAGCAAGTTACCGGTCCATTGACTTAAAAAGTTCCCTAACTGTTCTTGAATTTTTTAATAATGCGTTGAGAAAAGGTGGTACAAGTTTCTTCGAAATTGCAGGTCAAAGCAGGTTACCGGTCCATTGACTTAGAAAGTTCACTAACTGTTCTTGAATCTTGTGATACTGCGTTGAATATTCTTCTAATAAAAATGAAATAATGCTGAATTGACAGGTGCTAAATTTATCATTTTATTCCTCTAATAGGAAATGAAATGTTGCTGATTCTGAAGTTGGTCTGTCATCGCCATATATATGACGTTACTATTATTCTCCATGACCACAATGCCTTTTCTATGTCGAAATCAATAAGAATTCCTAATAGGGATAGGTCCTTTTATTAGACATTGAAACGAAAATATGAAACAAAGACTCTAAATATTTTGATGACACAGTCGGTCATCATCATCAGTAGAGTTACTAACAGTTAGTGAACTTTTTAAGTCAATGGACCGGTAACTTGCTTTGACCCGGAAGTGATTATTTTGTTTAGTATAAAAGCAGTTTATTTTAATTTTGATATGTTAGTAACTCTACTGATGATGATGACTGACTGTGTCATCGAAATATTTAGAGTCTTTGTTTTATATTTTCGTTTCACTGTCTAATAAAAGGACCTATCCCTATTTGGAATTCTTATTGATTTCGTCATAGAAAAAGGCAGTTTGGTCAAGGAGAATAATAGTAACGTCGTATATATGGGGAAGACAGACCAAATTCAGAATCGGCAACATTTCATTTGCTATTAGAAGAATAAAATGATAAATTTAGCACCTGTAAATTCAGCATTATTTCATTTTTAATTCGAAGAATATTCAACGCAGTATCACAAGATTCAAGAATAGTTAGTGAACTTTCTAAGTCAATGGACCGGTAACCTGCTTTTGACCTGCAATTTCGAAGAAACTTGTACCACCTTTTCTCAACGCAGTATTAAAAAATTCAAGAACAGTTAGTGAATTTTTTAAGTCAATGGACCGGTAACTTGCTTTGACCCGGAAGTGATTATTTTGTTTAGTATAAAAGCAGTTTGTTTTAATTTTGATATATTAGTAACTCTACTGATGATGATGACCGACTGTGTCATCGAAATATTTAGAGTCTTTGTTTTATATTTTGCTTCACTGTCTAATATAAGGACCTATCCCTATTTGGAATTCTTATTGATTTCGTCATAGAAAAAGGCAGTGTGGTCATGGAGAATAATAGTAACGTTGTATATATGGGGATGACAGACCAACTTCAGAATCAGCAACATTTCATTTGCTATTAGAAGAATAAAATGATAAATTTAGCACATGTAAATTCAGCATTATTTCATTTTTATTAGAAGAATATTCAACGCAGTATCACAAGATTCAAGAACAGTTAGTGAACTTTCTAAGTCAATGGACCGGTAACCTGCTTTGACCTGCAATTTTGAAGAAACTTTTACCACCTTTTCTCAACGCAGTATTAAAAAATTCAAGAACAGTTATTGAACTTTTTAAGTCAATGGACCGGTAACTTGCTTTGACCTGGAAGTGAGTATTTTGTTTAGTATAAAAGCAGTTTGTTTTAATTTTGATATGTTAGTATCTCTACTGATGATGATGACCGACTGTGTCATCGAAATATTTAGAGTCTTTTTTTTATATTTTGTTTAACTGTCTAATAAAAGGACCTATCCCTATTTGGAAATCTTATTGATTTCGTCATAGAAATTGCAGTGTGGTCATGGAGAATAATAGTAACGTTGTATATATGGGGATGACAGACCAACTTCAGAATCAGCAACATTTCATTTGCTATTAGAAGAATAAAATGATATATTTAGCACCTGTAAATTCAGCATTATTTCATTTTTGATTAGAAGAATATTCAACGCAGTATCCCAAGATTCAAGAACAGTTAGTGAACTTTCTAAGTCAATGGACCGGCAACCTGCTTTGTCCTGCAATTTCGAAGAAACTTGTACCACCTTTTCTCAACGCAGTATTAAAAAATTCAAGAACAGTTAGTGAACTTTTTAAGTCAATGGACCGGTAACTTGCTTTGACCTGGAAGTGATTATTTTGTTTAGTATAAAAGCAGTTTGTTTTAATTTTAATAAGTTAGTAAATCTACTGATGATGATGACCGACTGTGTCATCGAAATATTTAGAGTCTTTGTTTTATATTTTCGTTTCACTGTGTAATAAAAGGACCTATCCCTATTTGGAAATCTTATTGATTTCGTAATTGATTCGTGACCGCATACTTTCTCTAGGGCAAATCTATGTTTAGTAGGATTGTTAATTTCAATCGGGATCTTCGAAATCACTACAGTAGCATGATTAGATTCGTTGGTATAACAAATTGGAAGTGACAGAGAGTTTGTTTCATATGACGTCAACTTTGTTGACATTCTTCTTAACGGCGGCTCGCACCTGGTAACTTTACTAGCAAGACGAGAGTAAGCTAAAGCTGGTATGCAGGGAACTTCTGCTGGGGTACTGATATCATAACATGAAGTTTCAGAATCATCTGCATAACGCTTACGGAGAAGGTCTTGAATATCTTTAATACGTTTTGAAGATGCTTTAGCTCTAACACGCCAAGTTGCGATGTCATTGGGGGAGATTTTATTCCAAAAAACGTTTTTTGCCTTATAAATACCTGCACTATGGAAAAAGTCAGTCGCAAACTTTATAATCACATTGTCCTCTATTCCAGATTCCGAGTTATTCTGCACAAAGTTTAACACGGGTGAATAAATCAATTCTCGGTTATTCACAGAGTTCGTGCTAGTTGACATAGTTCAAAAACCGGTTTTTCATTAGTTATCACGATAATCCAGAGCAAGGTGCTCATAGTTTGAATGCGTTAATATAAGTTAAGGAATTTCTAATTTCTTGCTAAAAACTAGTAAGACAAGTTTCACACAATATTGCTATGAGTGAACTTCATTTATTGAGTGATTGGAAAATAAGTTCATAAAAGCTGGCCAAACAGCTTTTTTTTAAGATCCAGAAAAAGTTATTTTTTCATTCAGAATGCAGAGTTGTCAGAATTCAGAATGCAGAGTGTATTGCATGCTGATTTATGTTAATGGAATTCGCGCATTGATTTTTCTCTTCTTAAAAGTTATACATTTATTTTTCCCCTTGTTAAAGATTTTTCTTAATGGAACTTGTTGCGTGCTGATCTTTTGTTCTTGGAACGTGCTGCAGGCTGATTTATGTTCGTGAAACTTATTTCATGCTAATTTTTCTCTTCCTGAAACCTATAAACTTATTTTTTCCTCACAAATCTGATTTTGTTCATGGAACTTTTTGCATGCTGAGTTTTGTTTGTGGAACTGTAGCATGATGATTTTTGGTCGTGAGACATGTTGCATCTTGTTTTTTCTCTTCGTAAGACTTGTACATTGATTTTTCTCCTCACGAAACTGATTTTCTTCATGGAGCCTATTGTGTACTGATTTTTTTCGTGAAACTTAATTTATCATACTATTCTAGTAGGTTAACCTAACCTAACATACAGAAGCTAGGTTAGGTTAATGTAGGCTAGGTGACATGCAATCTAACTTAACCTAAACTTGCCTGTGTAGGTTAGGGTAGGTTATCATCATGCAATAAGTCAGCACAAAATAAGCACGCAACAAGTTCCATGAAGAAAATTAGTTTCACGAGTAGAAAAATCAATGTACATGTCTCAGGAAGAGAAAAATCAACATGTAACACGTTTAACTAACAAATAATAAGCATTCAAGATGTTCCACGAAAAAAAAACAGCAAACAACTACTTCCTTGAACATTATCAGTTTCATCAGGAGAAAAAAAAATCAATGTATGAGTTTGACGAGGGGAAAAATCAAAAATCAACAAGTTTTACGAACAAAAAATCAGCAAGCAACAACTTTCACGAACGAAAATCAGCAGGCAGCAAGTTCCACAAATAAAGAATCAGCATGCAAAAAGTAGCACAAAAAAATTTTCACGATGAGAAAAATCAATATGCAACAAGATTCACGGACAAAAATTAGCAAGCAAGAAGTTCTATGAACAATATGAGTGTTAGGAGGAGAAAAATCAATGTCCATGCCTCACGAAGAAAAAAATCAGCATACAACAAGTTTCACTAACAAAATTCAGCACAAAACAAGTTTCATAAATATAAAACAGCATGCAACAAGTGCCTTGAAACAAAATAAGTTTTACAAGGAGAAAAATCAATGTACAAGTTTTGTGAAGAAAAAAATCACCATGCAACAAGTTCCAAAAAACAAAATAAAAGCATTCAATAAGTTCACGCATAAAATAGGGTTCGGGATGAGAATAAAAATCAATGTAAATTTTTCACTAAGAGAAAAAAAATATACCAAGTTTCACGACCAAAATATAAGTAAGCGACAAGTTCCACGAACAAAAATCACCAGGCAACAAGTTCCGTGAAACAAATCAGTTCAACGAGGAGAAAAATTGATTTACGAGTTTTACGAAGAGAAAAACAAGCATGCAATATGTTTCACAAATCAAAATCAGCATTCAACAAGTTCCATGAGGGAAATAAGTTTCAGGAGGAGAAAAATAAATCTACAAAATTCAGAAAGAGAAAAATAAACTTGCAACTAGTTTCAAGGACAATAATCAGCACTCAAAAAGTTCCACGAGCCAAACATCAGCAGGTTACAAGTTCCATGAACAAAATCAGTTTTGCAAGGAAAAAAATCAATGTAAAAATTTCACGGAGAGAAATAACAACATGCAACAATTTTCACGAGCCAAAATCAGCAAGCAACGGGTTCCATGAATGAAATCAGTTTCATGAGGAGAAAAATCAATGTGCAAATTTCAAGAAGAGTAAAAAAAAACAACATGCAACAAGTTTCACGAACAAAAAGATGAAATCACCAGGCAACAAGTTTCATTAGCAAAAATCAGCACGCAACAAGTTCCATGAACAAAATTAGTTTCTCGAGGAGAAAAATAAATATAATAAATAAAATATAATAAAGAAAAATATAATAAAGAAAAATAAAATAAGTTTCACCAAGAAAAACAATCAAAATGTAACAAGTTTCACGAAAAAAAATTCAGCATGCTACAAGTTCCTCGAACGAAAATCAGCATGCGAAAAGCTCCATGAAAAAAATCAGTGTCACGAGGAAAAAATCAATGTACAAGTTTCACGAAGAGAAAAAGCAACATTCAACTAGTTTAATAGACAAAAATGAGCCTGCAAAAAGTTCCACGAGCAAAATTCAGTAGGGAATAGGTTATATGACAAAATTAGTTTCAAGAAGAGAAAAATAAATGCACGAGTTTTACGACGAGAAAAATCAACTACTAAAAATCAGCACTCAACAAATTCCACGAGCATAAATCAGCACGCAACAAGTTCCGTGAAGAAAATCAGTTTCATGAGGAGAAAAAGTTTCACGAAGAGAAATATCAGCATACAACAAGTTTCACGAACAAAAATCCGCATGCAACAAGTTCCATGAATAAAATCATTTTCGAGAGGAGAAAAATCAATATACAAAATTCACGAAGAGAAAAATCAGCATGAAACACCTTTCTTGAGCAAAAAATTAGCATACGACAAGTTTCACTAATAAAAATCAGCATGCTATAAGTTCAATGAACAATGCTTGTGCTTTGGTTGAATTACTTGCTAGGGTCCTCCGATGGTTAGGTTAGGGCTCCCTCCGTTGGAAATATTCACTGGGGCCCGGTTAAATTGGAGGCTTGGGTTCCGATTGAAATGGCTGCTGGGGTCTTCCGGTGGTTAGGGGCCCCCGTTGGAATTGCTCACTAGGGGCGCACTTGAATCGAAAGCTTGGGTCCCGGTTGAATGGGCTGCTAGGGTCCCCCAGTGGTTAGGCTAGGACTTCGCGTCGGAATTTCTCATAAGGGCTCCGTAGGAATTGCTTGCTAGGGGCCCTGTTTAATTGGATGCTTGGGCTCCGGTTGAATTGTTTGCTAGGGTTTTCCGATGGATATGTTAGGGGTCCAGGGGGAAAGTTTGAAAATGTTTTAGAGGTGATGAGAAGGGTGCCACGTGGATGACAGGGTGCTGGTGTGTAATGCCGTGGTGGTTTGATGTTTTTTGTGGAGCATCATGAAAGGCTTGGCATGGGATAACTTGAGTCAATGGTTTGAAGCATAATTTTTAACAAGAATTGTCTGAAAATGTTTTAGCAATTATGGTGTGATGTCATAGGGTGGCACAGAGCAGTAATAGTGCAGTATTGTGGCTGGAGTTGCTTGGAGTATCACGCTCTAGCAGTGAAATGCCGAGTTCCTTCTGTTCAATTAAAAACAGTGTTCAACTTAAATTCACAGGCTTATTTTTAGAGGGCAAGGGTTGAAAATATCCTAGGGGTGATGAGTGGGGGTTGCCATGAAGACGGAGGGGCATATGTGTAAAGCTATGATGATGTGGAGGGGTTTTGTGGAGCATCATGATAGGGTAGGCTAGTGAAAACTTGAATCACCGGAATGAA
This sequence comes from Artemia sp. Qi Xiang Cuo, assembly GCF_049724085.1. Lineage (NCBI taxonomy): Eukaryota > Metazoa > Arthropoda > Branchiopoda > Anostraca > Artemiidae > Artemia > Artemia sp. Qi Xiang Cuo. Next base: position 91,815,581 of record NC_142797.1, on the reverse strand, counting down.
TATGTAATTTCTAACAAGAAATGTATGAAAATATCTTAGGAATGATGACGTGACGTCAGAAGGTGCCACAGAGCATCAAAAGAATGACACTATGGCGTGAATTGCTTGGAGTATCACTATCTAGCTATGAAATGCCGGAATCCCGGTGTTCAAATGAAAACAGTGTTTAATTTAGATTCACAAGTTCATTTTTGGAGCGAAAGGGTTGAAAATGTACTGATGAGTGGGGTATGCCACGTGGATGACAGAGGGGGCAAGTGTGTAAAGCTGTGATGATGTGGGGATATTTTGTGGAGCTTCAGGATTGGGTTGGTTTGTGAAAACTTAAATCACCAGATTTAATGAGTAATACATAACAACAAATATCTGAAAATGTCTTAAGAATGAGGATGAGATGTTCGAGGGTGCCGCAGATCACTTGCAGTGTGGTACTGTGGCGTGAATTGCTTAGAGTATCACTATCTAAGGAGTATCACTATAGCAAAGAAGTTCCGAGTTCCCGCTGTTCAAATAAAAAAAGTGTTTAATTTAGATTCACAAGCTTATTTTTCAAGGAAAAGGGTTGCAAATGTCCTAAGGGTGATGAGTCGGGGGATGGCACGTGCATTACGGAGGGGGCAAGTGTGTAAAGCTGCGATGCTGTGGATGGGTTTTGTGGAGCATCATGATAGGGTTGGTTTGCGACAACTTGAATCACCGGAATGAAAGTGTAATTTTTAAATATAAATGGGTGAAAAAGTCTTGGGAATGAGGAATGGGGTGTCAGAGGGGCAGTCAAATAATGTCACTGTTGCGTGGATTGCATGGAGTAACAGGTTCTACAGTTTAAAAGTTACGGTGCAGGTGTTAAAAGAAGTTTCTCCGTGGAGGGAGGGAGTGAAAATCTAACATGCACTCAAAGAAATACTGCATTTTTATTAAAAGGCGTCAAAATAATAAAAAGGGCCTATAAATTTAGCTCTAATCTCAACTCTCCCTCCCTGGATGGCCTGCTTGGACCCATACCTTTCTTCTGTTCACGCAAGTTTTTCTTTTTTCCATTTCTCAACTGCTTTTTTGTGTTTTAATAATGTTTTAAATTTGTTTTCATAAAAAAAATTGTATGTTCAAAGCCCTGTGTCTTTCTTAGATTCCTTGTTTAGGCCAAATCTTCAATACCAACTAATTTATTCAATGAAAAATCTAGAACCATAACTATGTGTCTCTTTTAAATGCGAGGGTGTGTCTAGCCAAAATACAAAAGTTGAACTAACACCTGGTCATGGAAACATGAGTTTGTCTCCCATGGTGTCACGAGAATCTTGCCGTGAGGTTTCTAGAATTCATGTGTCTTCTGGAAATCCGATTAAGTCATCGAAATTACACAGGTAAACCTTGTCACAAAATCTGGTCACGGAAACAGGACATGTGCTTGAAACAGGGATGTACTTGAAACAGAGTGTGAAAGTGGGAACTTGCAGTAGACTATTTCTAGAATATATTAGCCAGAACAAAATATTGGAAATAGCTTGTTGGACTTGGCGTCTGGGGAGTTGTTTATTGGAATGAAATTGATCTTTCGAGTCCTAACGAGGACAAAGAACTAAAAAAAAGGTTTTTAAGACAGAAAGAAAGAAAAAGCCTTGAAAGAAAGAAAAAGAAATACTTTGAAAGAAAGGAAAAAATAAACGCCTTGAACATCTCGGCAAAAAATAAAATCTCAACAAAGTATTATGTGACAGTGATGTATGCGCTGCCATTACGTAAGATGCGTGCCGTCATTGCGTAAGATATGCGTCGTCATTACATAAGACCCACATGCTTGCCGTCATTACGAAACATATTTGCCGTTATTACGTAAGATGTACGCTTTCATTACACAACATGTGTGCCATCATTACGTAAGACCCATGTGTGTGCCGTGCTCAGTTACAAGCAGGGATTCCTCAATGGTTCCTGAAGCAAGGTTACAAATAATTGTGTCATCCATATTACATTGCAACCAAATGCATTTGCATCTCTTAATCCCCTTTTTACGACTTAACAGACACCAGCTGGCCGGTTGTATAGGGGTACCTGACTATTTAGAATCCATGGGTGTTTTGGGAATCTTGCCAGCTGTGTTTCTTCTAATACCGAAACAAGATTGTGTGTTTTAGATTACGCCTGATCACGGAAGTAGGGACCGCTCTTATTGCAGGGGGGGGGACGTGTCTTTCTGGGCATGCTTGTATTCCCGGCTATGGAACTGCTTGAAACAGGGACCGCTGGTATTGCGGGGGGTACTGACCGCTTGAATAGTTTGGGCCTACACTACTTCCCTCGTAGCTTGATTTTCCTTCTGGCTGATTCCTCTCGGAAAATTCTCCTTAATCTTATTAAAAAATTAATTTTTATTTAATTTATGATCGTTTTTCAAATTATTCTATGAATTCCTTTTCTTCCGTAAAGAAATTTACCTGGAACGTCCTCCCCCTTTGGAAGTTTCACCTAAAAAGGTTCCAGAATATTTCTTATAAATTAAAAGTATCTTTTAAATTATAAATTAAACAATGAGGTAATTACATAGCTTACTAACTTCCCTATCTCCCGTGTATTATTTCACCGGATAAATTCCTTCCATAATTTTCCTCCTCATTTGAAAATTTTCCTCATTCCCCTTCGCAGCAGAAAATTCCCTCTTAGATGCCCTCTAATGTTTGTGGTTACTTATAAAGGACTCTGTATCTTATAATATTTGTTCAAATAAGTTCTCTTTTAATCATCAAAGACTATTGGTTTGTTAAAGTTATCCCAGGGAAAAAAACCCACACATCTCTGGTTTTTGTAGAGGAGTATTTGAAAAGGCTAAAAATGTTTCTCTGATACACCAAATCTGAGGGTGTTATTTTCATGAATATTTTTTGTCCTTCTGGAGGTGTTTCTTCCTTTTTTCAAAAACAGACAAATAATCGAAGGCTCGTAGCTGTTGCTGGCTAAGAGCTAAACTTAAGAATTTTATATGTTTTGAACCAGCATATAATGCCAACTTTATTGAAGTATCAATTTTTATCGAAATTAGTGTTTATAGAGTTTGGGTTACGTCTGGGTCGAGTCATTCTTTACACACATTTGACATTTTCTGTAATTAATTAAAAAAAACTTTCCGAAAAATATTTTTTTCAAAGAAAACTAAAGACAATTTAAAAATTGAACTAATTATAAAAAAATACATTTAAAAATAAAAAATAAACATGACCATAAATTACTATTAAAGAATAAATCAAACCCAAAACCAACATAAACTGAACAAACAATCATAGTGAAAAACATACAACAAATAATAATATAAATGAATAAATAGATCTTGAAGCGAGTAATGCTTAGATTGAATATGAAAATCTAGCTTAAAACGAAAAAAAATATTTTGCTATGAAAGTATAAATGAAACTTAAAACGAACAGAAATTAAATAAACAATCAATGCGAACAAAACATACAATACATATTAATGTAAATGAATAAATAAATCTTAAAACGAGTGAAAATTAAATTGAATATGCAAATCAAGTTTGAATCGAATAAAAATAACTACAAACAAGAGTTTGGGTATCGTCTCACTGCAAAAGACCTAAAACCTACTGCGTCATTGGCGCTTTACTGAAAATTATTCTTTGAAATATTTTCACTTCTGTAACTTTAAGAAATCAAAAATTAATTAAGATTTTAGGGAATAAATATCTACATATGTATATTAAATTGCCAATGCATATTTTTTTTCAGTAAACTCATTTGAATTTTTTTTTTTAGTGAAGTACAAATTATATTCTGGTTTTTAGAAAGCATAGGGGTTTTGAACCCTACTCACATTAATTTATGCTCGTTTTGAGTTTGACTTTAATATATATTTCAATTTTCGTTCGTTTTGGGTTTCATTCATTTATTGATACTGATTTGGGGTAGTTGTATGCTTGGTACCTTATATGATAGTCCGGACGCCAGGTGTTGAAAATGCCATACCACGACGGAATGGGGCTGCTACGAGAATTAGCCTACCCTCCACCCCCTAAATTAACCATGCGGATTCAAAAATACCAATGGCACTGGCTTGCGAGTGGTGGAACACTCCGAAACTTGACATTTTATTATATATTGGTGTTTGATGCAAGAAAATACATGTTCCACAAAGTTTGAGGTGCAGTTTTCGACTCAAATAGAAGTGCCTAGAAGCTATAGAATTTTTTCATAACAAACTAACAAAATTAGTTAAAAAAAAAATGGTAAAACTATATGAGTCTTGAACAGTCTTGGAAAGTATAAACAAAATCAAATTGAATATTAGATATATATTAATTGTTGAAAGATCAATCTGTTCAAGTTTTTTTCACTGTAATTTTTATTTTCATTTTTATTTATAATGCTGTAAGAACTGGAAAATAATAAATTTGTAATATACGAGTAATTCGTTTTCAGCGAAGCACCAATGACGCAGAAGGCTTTAGGTTTTTACAGTTAAAGAAGGGGGCAGTATCCAAATTTTGCTTGTAGTGAAACCATATTTGTCTTGACCAATCTTGAAAAGAACTGATAAATTAAACTGAATATTTGATGCATATAAATATTTATTGCTAAAAGCTTATCAGTTCAAAATTTTACTGTAATTTTAATATTTATTTTCAATATTAAGTACAAAAGAAAGCATTTGTAATATAATTCGTTTTCAGTAAAGCGCTATTGACGCAGTAGGTTTTAGGCTTCTGCAGTGAGACGATACCCAAACTCTTGTTTGTAGTTATTTTTATTCGATTCAAACTTGATTTGCATATTCAATTTAAGTTTCACTCGTTTTAAGATTTATTTATTCATTTACATTAATATATATTGTATATTTTGTTCACATTGATTGTTTATTTAATTTCTGTTCGTTTTAAGTTTCATTTATATTTTAATAGCAAAATATTTGTTGTCGTTTTAAGCTTGATTTCCATATTCAGTCCGAGCACTGCTCACTTTAAGATCTATTTATTCAAATATGTTTTTACTTGTATGTTTTTTTGCTATGATTGATTGTGTCATTGATCTTCGTTTTGGGTTTCATTTATTCTCTAATAATAAATTATGATCGTGTTGAGTTTTAATTTTAACAGGTATTTGTATCTCCAGAGCTTAAGTATAATATGGCCTTTACTTTTTTTTGAAAAAATTATTTTTCGGAATTTTTTTTTAATTATTTTTTTTTTCGTTTTTGATTGCAAAAAGTTTCAAGTTTTTTTTTGGCATGGGGGGGGGGTTGCTTACTGTCCGATTATTCTCGACTTTAAAAAACGGATCTAGAACTTTCAATTTAAATAGAATGAGGCTTTTATCAAAATCTATACGATTACCTCTTGATAAAAACCTTATATATGAACAATAGACAGCTTGCATAACTTGTGGACAGCGATTGACAACGATGAATGTATTGAAAAAATAGCTCCAATAAGGGAGTTTAGACCATTTCACTTGCTGACACAAAGGGATCACGGCTGTTTGGAATTGACCTAAATAGCAATTTGTGTGCCAAAGCAATTTTGCATCTATCACAGAGTATGTATTTTAACCTTATAATATGATAATTATAATAGATTTCCTATGTGTTCTTCCCATAAAAAACCCCTTCCCATAAGTTTTAAACCCCCCTTAATAAGTTATGCCACAGGGCATAACTTACAACGCCTACCCCTGGGCCCTGGTGGGCTGTGTCGACACCGGAGTTTTTGTTATCAGAACTTTGAACTCAGAACTTTGATTTCTATCTCAAAATTTTTATCTGATGCATTGAGGGCGTGTAGGAGGGAGAGGGGCTAGGTGCCCTTCAATCTCTTTTGACTCTTAAAAAGTGAACAAGAACTTTCAAATTTCAATCAAACGAGCCCTCTCTAAAGTTTATACGAGCATCCTTCCATAAGAAATAATATGAAGGATTCGGAGAATCCTTAAACTACAACCCTTGCCCGGAGGGCTTTGGGGAAGTTGTAATCCTCAAAGACCTAATTTCCAGAACTTAAAACTCCGTTTAATAAAATGTCTGTCTTAAAATTTTGATTGGATATGTTTGGGGAAAAGGTGGGCGTGAGAGGGGGTTAGTTGCCGTCAAATCACTTTCGACTATTACAAAGGAAACTAGCCCTCAGAATTTCCAATCGAATGAGCCTTTTTTGAAGTTTCTACGACACCGCCTTCTATAAAAACCTTATAGGGGGAGTGTCTTCATCAAAAACATATTTTCTATCTGGAGATCAGCTTGTAAACTTTCTTTGTTCACTTCTCTGTGAATTATCTACTTCTCTGTACAGTGAGACCTCTTCTCTTTAGGGCCTTATGGTAGCGTTGGCCTATTATCTGGGTTCTACCGGTGGAGGATGTCTAGAATCTCTAACCATCACATAGTTTATGTTTAGAGTCTAAAATGTTTATTTATTCATATAATACAGTGAATGTACATATGGCGAGGACAGATACAGAATTCGAACTGACTCAAATAATCTAAATTGGTAACTTATATTCAGCACAATATGCAGATACACGAACGGGCATTTGACAGAACTGTTCCAGCTTAATCTGTCAACTTCCAGGAATTACAGCAAATATTCAGAATTAATTTAGTTATCAAAGAAATGGGGTTTTAACTAGGAAATGAACCTTTTCACATATACTTAGAATTTTAATTATTGGTTTTAACCAAGAAAAACCTATTTCCAAAGTTTACAGATTTTCCCCGGGGTTTTCAAAATCTTTAAAAAAAAAAAAAAAGATTTTCTATTCTCAAACAAAGGTACACTTAACAAGAACATAAAATAAAATACTGACACTAAAACTGAATCAACAAGACACAAGAAAATATTTTCCCAATTGGCACTGTCATTTCACTTTATATTGTCATGCTAAGTTCGCATAAAATTCGCATAGCTACACCTAATATAAAAATTTGCACATCGTCAGAATATCTTTTAAAAGAACTTAAATTTGAACAGAACACTTAAACAAAAATAATAATCTTCAACAGAAACACAATGAGATTTTCTTTTACTTTTCTGTTACCAAAGCTTTAATTCATTTTTTTTTCAAATTATTCGGTTCCTTTACTATTTATAAGATATCAAAAGGAAGTAAATACATCATTTGAGAAATGTTGGTCAAATATCTTTCGCTTGTCATTTTTATCTTTCTATTTTTCCTATTTCAAAGAAAGAATTTCTCCTGTCCAGTTAATCAGCATAAAAACTAGCTACTTCCTCATTTTGACATCAAATGCCAACACCGTTTATACTGCAATAACATACTAATCTCTATAATCATCTTACTCTACTTATCTCAATACTTATTTCAATACTCTCTATAATAATCTGGAGGTTTATTTCTTGTTTTCCTATTGCTTCTCCTAAGACTACTTGATTCTCCACTCGAGCCTGCCTTAACCTCTATTCCCCCTTTATCTAATTCTACACTAACTAGACTATGCTCCATTTGAACCTCATATTGTTCTCTAGAAACGGAGCTATTCTCCATTATTTCTGAAGTTACTACTGGGGTTTCCACTGGAAGCTGGTATACAGATGATTTTAAATCGATTTTCCTATGCCCACGATTCTCTATCTCCAATTCTATGATTCTTGATTCCTCCGATATTGATTTATTTGTTATTGCTGGTTGCTCGAGACAATTTTGAACTACCAAAAGTTTGTCACCCGGACGTTGACATGAGCTATAACCATTACTGCGTTTCTCTCCGTCCTTAGATTTTAATTTACTAGTTCCAATATTAGGTTTATTAATCATATCAATTTTCTCCTGAAAAATAGGATTCAAACGTAAGAAAGTTTCTAAATTATTTATAGGCTTTATCAGACAACCGTTTACTGTACTTCTTAGAGAAGTCCCTGAAAGTTCTTGTACCAAGAATAGGGAATCTTTTAAAACTTTTAAAATTATATATGGTCCACGAAATTTAAGCTTTAAACCCTTGATTTTCCTTGGATTCTGAGCTTTATCTTGGACATAAACTAAGTCCCCTTCTCGAAAAACTGGTAGTACTACAGCATTTTTATTATATTGTAATCTTTGAGATTTTCTCTGTTTTCCTATTTGTTCATCACAAATCCTGTAAATCGTGAATAAATTCCTAACTAAATTAACCATATAATCCTCATAACTGTCAAAACAGTCAATTGAAGGAAATGATAGTTGAATATCCAAATATAAAAGAGGCTGCCTACCAAAAATTACGTGATGTGGTGAATATTTAGTTGTGGAAGAAATAGTAGAATTTAATAAATACTGAACGAAAGTCAAATAAGTATCCCAAGAATTGGGATGATCCTGACAATAACCTTTTAATAAGGATTTTGTTACCTTCACACGATTCTCACATAACCCATTCGATTGAGGATTATAACTTGACGAAAAATGATGTTTAATTTTTAATTTTTAACAAATCTGTGAAATGAGATTTGAACGGAAAGACTGATGGGAATCAGTGATCAAAGCTTCAAAAAGACCAAAGTATGCTATCACTGACTCGCAAAGAAAATTACACATAGCTTCTGCCGTTATCTTCGGCACAGCTTTCAGGATACAAAATTTTGAAAAATGGTCAACGTCAACTAAAATATGAAAATTTCCGTTTTCAGTAGCTCCACATAATGCGCCCCCCATGGGACCAGCAGAGTCCACCGAAAACACACGGAATGGGTATTTGGGCTCTTAATTTTTTCCTAACGTAGGTTTGACGTTATGATGCATTTTATTCCTACGCAAACACAAATTACAGCTCTCGCAATGCTCTCCAACTTTTGCACCCATTCTATCAAATACAAAGATACGGCTCACTCGATCTAATGTCTTCTCCATAGACATGTGACCACCAAAGAGTAAGTGATCATGAGCCAGTTTTATTGTCGAATCTACTAGGACACTTGGCAAGACTATTTTAGCTGTTCTAGGGATCCCTTTGTCCTTGCCAACGCATTCTAGCGAATAACAATAAAGAACTCCGTTCTTCAGAAACAGACCGTCAAAAATTTTCAACAGCCAAGATACAAAATGGTTATCTGTCATTCCCCCTGGCACGGAACTCTTTTCTGCCCTGCCGACGTCTGGCACGGAACTCTTTTTCGCCCTGTCGACTATTTTTTCTCTGGCACGGAACTCTTTTCCGCCCTGTCGACGTCTGGCACGCTCTTTTTCGCCCTGTCGACTATTTTCCATGGTACGAAACCTGCAAGGTTTTCGAGGTTCGGTACTCCACCGCCTACCTCTCTCTTTACACATGGGAGCTCAGACCTTCCTTTCCCAGGATCCTCTGAACACGTTAACCGCTCAGACCTTCCTTCCCCAGGATCCTCTGAACCCGTTAACCGCTGGTTCCTCGGTCGACCGTCGTCCGCCCCTTCACCAACCTCATCTCTCTCGACACAACGCCTCATTAATAAATTCTCAGTTATCTGGTCCCTCGGTCAACCATAGTTCGCCCCTTCACCAGCCTCATCTCTTTACACCACGCCTCATTACGTCGGTTCCTAATAATAAATTTCTCGTCTCTCTTGATAATACACCTTTCTAAATCAATGCCTTATAAAAATTTGTCAGTTTCTCGTTATAATTTTTTTTTGTCCTAAAATTTCTTCTTAAATTCCTAATATGACCCCTACATCCTGCACTAAAAAAAAAATCTACCTATCCCCTGGTCACGTTTTACGTCAGGCCAGTTCTGACGGAGTTCTTCATTCTGTCCTGTCCAACGAAGTCCAGTATCTACGGTTGCTGAAAAAATTCATGCTTTTCTTCACCAATTGCCTTTTCAATAGTTTTGAAACGCTACGCTTCATAATCAGAATCATAATCATTATGGTATTCTAATAAATATCTTTTAATATTTAGTCTCGACCCTTCAATAAAACAATCCAAGCCTATGCGATCAGAAAAACCTACCACTCCCCCATACCCAAATCGATATGATTTTGCGGTAAGTGCCACCCTCTTATAAAACTGACACACTGTTTCATTGGATGATCGTATCAATACAGCTAAATCATTCATTTTCTTTCCTTCTGTCTTTCCTGGTCAATTTGCCTGCGTCACTTCCTTTTCAAGTTCCTCTAAATTTATAATATTGGAGGAATTTCTATCCTCAAAAAAATTAAGTAATGGCCCTGTTACTCTAAGCGGTACTGCATCTATCGCCTGCGAGTCTGACCAGCCTAGCAATGTTTTTACCCTTCTCAATTGGCTAAAAAAAGGTTTTATAAATTTTGCATTTTCAAGAACTGGAATATTTCCCAGGGGATCCATTACTGACCCAATTACTCTTTGATTTCTCCTTTTGGCTCTTATCCTCAATAGGTTTATCTGTTATATCATCCTCAGAATTATCCCCCATATTTACAGTACTTCTTACCGTGGCATTTTCTTTGGCCATTAAATTACCCACAGTAGTTAAAAATTTTACGATTAAAGTGGGATTATAATTCCGACTTGAAGAATCAAAATTCAAAGGGATATTTAAACCTTTACTTCTTATTTCTTGGAAAAAAGATGAAGCAATATCTTTGTCAAATTCAGGATCTGAAGGATCTAAAATTGGAATTGCGCTCATTTTAAACGAGAAAAAAAAATATTAGTAAAACAAATTAATTAAGTCAACGCTCTAAAAACAAGGAAAAATCGTTATTCAACACTCCTAACGGATTTCCTACTCGCGTGCGAACTTAAAATGCATGACTTACTTTCGTAAATTGTCCTTCGACGTTCTTCACTTTTTATCAAAAACTGGAATCTGGAGCGGGAACCTTAAATTGAAGCTGGAACCTGGAACTGAAGCTGGAACCTGGAACTGAACTGGAACCTGGAACTGAAGCTGGAACTGAAACCTGGAACTGAACTGAAACCTGGAACTGAAGCTGGAACCTGGAACTGAACTGAAACCTGGAACTGAAGCTGGAACGACGACACTGTAGGTAATGGGCCTCAAAATAAAATGTTTACTGCAATCTTGTAGGTGACGGGCCTCAAAAGAAAATGTCAACTGCAATCCTCTCCGGCAAAAACCGCTGCACCACTTTGTAAACTTTCTTTGTTCACTTCTCTGTGAATTATCTACTTCTCTGTACAGTGAGACCTCTTCTCTTTAGGGCCTTATGGTAGCGTTGGCCTATTATCTGGGTTCTACCGGTGGAGGATGTCTAGAATCTCTAACCATCACATAGATTATGTTTAGAGTCTAAAATGTTTATTTATACATATAATACAGTGAATTGGCGAGGACAGATACAGAATTCGAACTGACTCAAATAATCTAAATTGGTAACTTATATTCAGCACAATATGCAGATACACGAACGGGCATTTGACAGAACTGTTCCACCTTAATCTGTCAACTTCCAGGAATTACAGCAAATATTCAGAATTAATTTAGTTATCAAGGAAATGGGGTTTTAACTAGGAAATGAACCTTTTGACATATACTTAGAATTTTAATTATTGGTTTTAACCAAGAAAAACCTATTTCCAAAGTTTACAAGCTACACTGAACAAAATGACTATCTCAAAAGTTTGATTGGATGTGGTTGGGGAAATGATGGGCGTAGGGGGGGGTGGCTAGTTGCCCTCCATTCACTTTTGACTATTAAAAAGGGCACTATCCCTTTGAATTTCAAATCGAATGAACCTTTTTTGAAGGATCTTTGACAACGCCTTCTATAAAAAACCTTATATGCCCCCAGGGCATATCTTAAAACCCTTGCCCTAAAGGTTCTGGGGGAATGCCCTCCTAAAAAACATATTTTATATCTAGAAATCAACTAAGCTGAACAAAATGGCTATCTCAAAATTTTGATTTGTTGTGTTTGGGGGAGTGATGGGCGTGGGGGGGGTAGTTGCCCTCAAATCACTTTCGACTATTAAAAAGGCCACTTTGAATTTCCAATTGAATGTGCCTGTTTTGATGTTTCTACGACAACTCCTTCTATAAACACCTTATATGCCCCCAGGGCATAACTTAAAACACTTGTCGAGGGGTGTGGGGGAGTGTCATCATCAAAAACATATTTTCTATCTGGAAATCAGCTACACTGAAAAAAATGGCTATCTCAAAAGTTTGATTGGTTGTGTTTGGGGAAATGATGGGCGTAGGGGGGGGGGGGGTTGGCTAGTTTCCCTCTCATCACTTTTGACTATTAAAAAGGGCACTATCCCTTTGAATTTCCAATCGAATGAACCTTTTTTGAAGGTTCTACGACACCGCCTTCTATAGAAACCTTATATGACCCCAAGGCATATCTTATAACCCTTGCCCTGATGGTTCCGAGGAAGAGTCCTCGTCAAAAACATATTTTCTAACGGGAAATCAGCTACACTGAACAAAATGGCTATCTCAAAAGTTTGCTTGCTCGTCTTTGGGGAAATGATTGGTGTAGGGGGAGGGGCTAGCTGCCCTCCAATCACTTTTGATTATTATAAATTGCACTAGCCCTTTAATTTCCAATCGAATGAGCCTGTTTTGAAGTTTCTACGATGACACCTTTTATAAAAACCCTAAATGCCCGCAGGGCATAACTTAAAACCTTTGCCCCGAAGGTTGTGGGGGAGTGTTCTTCTCAAAAATATATTTTCAATTTGTTAATAAACTAAACTGAACGAAAATGGCTATCTAAAAACTTTGATTGGATGTGTTTGGGGGAATAATGGGCGTGGGGAGGGGGGGACTAGTTGCCCTCCACTCACTTTTGACTGTTAAAAAGGGCACTTCCCCTTTGAATTTCAAATCGAATGAACCTATTTTGAAGTTTCTACGACAACGCCTTCTATAAACATTATATGCCCCCAGGGCATATCTTAAAACCCTTTCCCTGAAGGTTCTGGGGGGTGTGTCCTCCTCAAAAACATATTTTCTATCTGGAAATCAACTACGGTGAACAAAATGGCTATCTCAAAATTTTGATTGGATATGTTTAGGGAAATGATGGGCGTGGGGGGGGGGGGGGCTAGTTGCACTCCAATCACTTTCGACTATTTAAAAGGGCACTAGCCCTTTAATTTCCAATCAAATGAGCCTGTTTTGAAGTTTCTACGACAACGCTTTCTATAAAAAACCTTTTATGCCCCAGGGCATAACTTAATACCCTTGGCCTGAGGGTTGTGGGGGAGTGTCCTCCTCAAAAATATATTTTCTATCTGGAAATCAACTACGCTGAACAAAATGGCTATCTGAAAATTTAGATTTGATGTGTTTGGGGAAATGATGGGTGTGGGGGGGGGAGGGTGCTAGTGACACTTCAATCACTTTAGACTATTAAAAAGGGCACTAGCCCTTTAATTTCCAATCGAATGAGTATGTTTTGAATTTTCCACGACAACGCCTTCTATAAAAACCTTATATGTCCCCAGGGCATAACTTAAAACCCTTGCCCTGAGGGTTGTGGGGGAGTATTCTCCTCAAAAATATATTTTCTATCTTGGAATCAACTACGCTGAACAAAATTGCTATCTCAAAATTTTGATTGGATGTGTTTTGGGGAATGATTGGCGTGGGGGGGGGGCTAGTGGCTCTCCAATTATTTTGGACTAGGAAAAAGAGAACTGGCAAGTTAATTTCCAATCGAATAAGCCTGTTTTGAAGTGTCTACGACAATGCACTCTTTGAATTTCTTATATGCCCCCCGGGCATAAATTAAAACCCTTGCCCTGAGGGTTGTGGGGGAGTGTCCTCCTCAAGAACATATGTTCTATTTGGAGATGAATTACGCTGAACAAAATTGCTCTCTCAAAATTTTGATTGGATGAGTTTGGGGAAATTATGGGCGTGGGGGGGGGAGGGGGCTAGTTACACTCCAATCACTTTCGATTATTAAAAAGGGCACTAGCTCTTTAATGTCCAATTGAATGAGCCTGTTTTGAAGTTTCTACGACAACGCCTTCTATAAAAACCTTATATGCCCCAGGGCATAACTTAAAACCCTTGGCCTGAGGGTTGTGGGGGAGTGTCCTCCTCAAAAATATATTTTCTATCTGGAAATCAACTACTCTGAACAAAATGGCTATCTGAAAATTTAGATTTGATGTGTTTGGGGAAATGATGGGTGTGGGGGGGGGAGGAGGGTGCTAGTGACACTCCAATCACTTTTGACTATTACAAACGGCACTAGCCCTTTAATTTCCTTTTGAATGATTATGTTTTGAATTTTCCATGAGAATGCCTTCTATAAAAGCCTTCTATGTCCCGAGGGCTTATCTTAAACCCTTGCCCTTAGGGTTGTGGGGGAATATCCGCCTCAAAAATATATTTTCTATCTGGTAATCAACTACGCTGAACAAAATTACTATATCAAAATTTTGATTGGATGTGTTTTGGGGAATGATTGGCGTGGGGGGGCTAGTTGCCCTCCAATCATTTTGGACTATTAAAAAGGGCAATAGCCCTTTAATTTCCAATCGAATGAGCCTGTTTTGAAGTTTCTACGACAACGCCTTCTATGAAAACCTTATATGTCCCCAGGGCATAACTTAAAACCCTTGCCCTGAGGGTTGTGGGGGAGTGTCCTCCTCAAAAATATATTTTCTATCTGGAAATAAACTACTCTGAACAAAATGGCTATCTGAAAATTTTGATTTGATGTGTTTGGGGAAATGATGGATATGGGTGGGGAGGGTGCTAGTTACACTCCAATCACTTTCGACTATTAAAAAGGGCACTAGCCCTTTAATTTCCAGTCGAATGAGCATGTTTTGAAGTTTCTACGACAACGCCTTCTATAAAAACCTTGTATGTCCCCAGGGCATAACTTAAAACCCTTGCCCTGAGGGTTGTGGGGGAGTGTTCTCCTCAAAAAAATATTTTCTATCTTGGAATCAACTACGCTGAACAAAAATGCAATAACAAAATTTTGCTTGAATGTGTTTTGGGGAATGATTGGCGGGGGGGGGGGGGCAAGGTGCCCTCCAATCATTTTGGACTATTAAAAAGGGCAATAGCCCTTTAATTTCCAGTCAAATGAGCATGTTTTGAAGTTTCTACGACAACACCTTCTATGAAAACCTTAGATGCCCCCAAGGCATAACTTAAAACCCTTGCCTTGTGGGTTGTGGGGGTGTGTCCTCATAAAAAATATATTTTCTTTCTGTAATTCAAATCCGCTGAACAAATGGCTATCTTAATATTTTGTTTGGGGGAGTTGGGAGAATTGAGGGGGATGGGGGGAGGGGGGCTAGTTACACTCCAATCACTTTCGACTATTAAAAAAGGCACTAGGTCTTTAATGTCCAATTGAATGAGCCTGTTTTGAAGTTTCTACGACAACGCCTTCTATAAAAACCTTATATGCCCCCAGGGCAAAACTTAAAACCCTTGCCCTGAGGGTTTTGGGGGTATCCTCCTCAAAAATATATTTTCTATCTAGAAATCAACTACGCTGAAGAAAATGGCGATCTCAAAATTTTGATTGGATGTGTTTGGGGAAAAGATGGGTGTGGGAGGGGGGGAGGGGGGCTAGTTACACTCCAATCACTTTTGACTATTAAAAATGGCACTAGCTCTTTAATTTCCAATTGAATGAACCTGTTTTGAAGTTTCTACGACAACGCCTTCTATAAAAACCTTATATGCCCCCAGGGCATAACTTATAACCCTTGCCCTGTGGGTTGTGGGGGGTATCCTTCTCAAAAATATATTTTCTATCTGAAAATAAACTAAGCTGAACAAAATAGCAATCTAAAAATTTATATTGGCTGTGTTTGGGGAACTGGTGGGCGTGGGTGAGGGGGGGGGGCTAGTTGCCCTCCAATCATTTTCGACTATTAAAAAGAGCACTAGAACTCTCGATTTCCAATCGAATGATCCCCCTATTAAGTTTCTATGACAACCCCTTCCATATGAAGTGCCTCTGGGAAAAAAAAATAATAATAATAATAAAACATTGGAGCCGTATGGCCTTTACTTTTGGCAACGCTACAGCGTTGCCTCTGATCTTGAAAAAATTTAGAATAATAAAATTATCAAAATCTAAGATTTATTTGCACATATTGTCTAAGGTCTTTGCAAAGAATTCATTTTCCTATTAGCTGTAACTTATTATTAGTTGGACAAATATTTGAAACTTTAACGTCCCATTGTTGTTGTTTTTTTTAAATAAATTGGCTTGTGCTTTCCTCATGTTGTATGTCGGACTAAAAAAAGCTTAAGTCTATTACTGAAAATTTTTAAACATAGGTTTTTTTCAGAATTACTCTGTTGTTATTGAAAAGTTTCCTCATACGATTGTTTAAATCTGAAAAAAAATCTTGTATAAATTGCCTTTAGTCCTGACAAACCCTTTAATTATTGCTAATGTCTTCTAATTGACATATACATAGATAGAATTGACAGTTTTTCTCGTTTATTATGTTTATATTGAAAAACTGTATTCATTTCTTAGAAATATTTGAGATCCTTAGACATGCTATCTCATTTCACTTTGTGTTGCTATTTTTGTAATTGTACATATTTTTTTTGATTTTATACAAGTATACCTGACATCTTACTATACAATATACTGACTATCAGAGGCACCGTTGTAGCGTTGCCTATAGTAAACGCCATACGGCTCCGATGTTTTATTATTCATTATTATTATTTATTATTTTTTCCCCAGAGGCACTTCGTATGGAAGGGGTCGTCACAAAAACTTCGGAGGGGGCTCTTTCGATTGGAAATCGAGACTTCTAGTGCCCTTTTTAAGGGTCAAACGTGATGAGAAGGCTACTAACACCCCTTCCACGCCCACCGTTTCCCCAAACACAATCAATCAAAATTTTAAGATAGCCATTTTGTTGTATGTAGTTAATTTCCAAATAGAAATTATGTTTTTGAGAATAAAACTCCCCCACAGCCCTTTGCGCAAGGTTTTTAAGTTATGCCCTGGGGGCATATAAGCTTTTTATAGAAAGGTTTGTTGTATAAACTTCAAAAAAGAGCTCATTCGATTGGAAATTCAAAGGGTAATGCCCTTTTTAATAGTCAAAAGTGATTGGAGAGCAACTAACCCCCCTCTCACACCCAACTTTTCCCCAAACACATCCAATCGAATTTTGGGATAACCATTTTGTTCAACTTAGTTGAAAATTTTGAAAATTAGGTCTTTGAGGATGACAGCCCCCCCCCTTAGTCCTCAGGGCAAGGGTTGTAAGTTACGCCCTGGGGGCATGTAAGGTTTTTATTGAAGGCGTTGTCGTAGAAGCTTAAAAAAGGGCTCATTCGATTGGAAATTTAATAATAATTAAATTTAAGTGCCCTTTTTAATAGTCAAAAGCGATTCGAAGGCAACTAACACCCCTTCTACGCTCACCATTTCCCTAAACCCATCCAATCAAAATTTTGAGATAGCCATTTTGTTGAACGTAGTTGAAAGTCTTGGAAATTATATCCTTGAGCAGGACACTCCCCCAACAGTCTTCAGCGCAAGAGTTATAAGTTATGCCCTGGGGGCATTTATGGTTCTTATAGAAGGAATGCTCGTATAAACTTCAAAGAGACTCATTTAATTTGAAATGGAAAGTTCTAGTTCACTTTTGAAACGTCAAAAGATATCGGAGGGGAACCAGCCCCCCCCCCTCCTTTTTCTCAAATGGATTGGATAAAAATTTTAAGATAGCTATTTTGTTAAAAATAGTTCAAAGAACATATAACAAAAACTCTGGTGTTGATAAAACCCCTCAGGGCCCGAGGGCAGGCATTTTAAGTTATGCCCTGGGGGCACATATGGTTCTTATGGAAGGGATGCTCGTATAAACTTCAAAGACGGTTTATTGGATTGGAAATAGAAAGTTCTAGCTCACCTTTTCATAGTCAAAAGAGACCGAAGGGCAATTACCCCCCCCCACTCCACACCCTGTTTTCTTAAAACCCATCTGATTAGAACCTTAAGATAGCCATTTTTTTGAAAATAATACAAAGACCATATAACGAAAACTCAAGGGTCGACACAGCCCCCCAGGGCCCAAGGGCAGGCGTTGTAAGTTATGCCCTGGGGGAATATATGGTTCTTATCGAAGGGATGCTCGTAAACACTTCAGAGAGGGCTCAATTTATTGAAAATTGAAAATTCTAGTTCAGTTTTGAGAGTCAAAAGAGATATGAGGGCAACTAGCCCCCTCCCTCCTCAAGTCCCCTTTTCCCAAATGCATCTGATAAAATTTTGAGATAGCCATTAAGTTAAATTTTTTTCAAAAGTCAGATATAAGAAACTCAGGTGTCGACACAACCCCCCAGGGCCCGGGGACAGGCGTTGAAAGTTATGCCCTAGGGTATATATGGTTCTTATGAAAGGGATGCTCGTAAAAGCTTCAGAGAGAGATAATTTGATTCGAAATCAAACGTTCGAGCTTGATTTTTAATAGTCAAAAGAGATTGGAGGGTAACTAGCTCCCCCCACCACACCTTCTTTTTCCAAACTCATCTGATGAAAATTTTGAGATAGAAATTTTGTTTAAAATAGTTCAAAGGTTGAATAAAGAACCACGTTGTTAATACAACCCCCCAGGGCCTGGAGGAAGGTGTTCTAAGTTATGCCCTAAAGGATGTATAGTTTTTATGAAAGGGATGCTCGTATAACTTCATAAAGGGCTCATTTGGTTGGAAATTGAAAGGACTAGTTCACTTTTTAAGAGTCAAGAGATTTAAGGGCAACTAGCCCCCCATGCCCTTTTTTCCCAAACCCACCCAATACAAATTTTATGATAGCCAATTTTTTGAAAAATGTTCAAAAATTAGATAACAAAAACTCTGGTGTCAACGCACCCCCCAGGGCCCGGGGGGTAGGCGTTGTAGGGGTTGTCGTTGGGGTGTGTATGGTCCTTATGAAAGGGATGATCGTATAAACTACAGAGATTGCTCATTTGATTGGAAATGGAAATTTCTAGTTCACTTTTTAGGAGTCAAAAGATATCCGACGGCAACTAGTCCCCCCACACACCCTTTTTCTCAAACCCATCCAATAAAATTTTCAAAATAGCTATTTCATTAAAAATAGTTCAAAGGTCAGATAAGAAAAACTCCTTTGTCGACGCAACCCCCCAGGGCCCCGGGGTAGGCGTTGTAAGTAATACTCTGGGGGCATATATAGTTCTTATGGAAGGGATGTTCATATATACTTCGGAGAGAGCTCATTTGATTGGATATTGAAAGTTCTTGTTCACTTTTTAACAGTTAAAAGAGATCAGAGGCAAATACCCCTCCCCCTCTCCACGCCCTGAATGTAGCAGATAAAAATTTTTAGATACACATTTTGTTAAAAATAGTTCAAAGTTCAGATAACAAAAACTCCGGTGTCGACAGAGCCCCCCAGGGCACGGGGTTAGCCATTGTAAGTTATGCCCTGGGGGGATATATGGTTGTTATGGAAGGGATGCTCGTATAAACTTCATAGAGGGCTCATTTGATTGAAAATTAGAAGTTGCAATTCACTTTTTAAGAGTCAAAAGTGATCTGAGGGCAGCTAGCCTTCCCCCACACGCAATTTTTTCCCAGAGTCACTTCATATATAAGGGGTCGTCGTATAAACTTCAAAGGGGGCTCATTCGTTTGGAAATCGAAAGTTATAGTGCTCTTTTTAAGAGTCAAAAGTGATCGGAGGGCAACTATTGCCCCCCCCCCCGCAAGCCCTTTTTCCCCAAATACATCTGATATAAAATTTATGGTAGCCATTTTGTTAAAAATAGTTCAATGATCATGTAACAAAATCTCCTTTACATGTGGCCATGTCGTTGAAAATAGTTCAAAGGTCAGATAAGAAAAACTCCTGTGTCGATGCAACCCCCAAGGGCCCGGGGCAGGCGTTGTAAATTTTGCTCTGGGGACATATATGACTCTTATGGAAGGTATGCTCGTATAAACTTCGGAGAGGGCTCATTTGATTGGAAATTGAAAGTTCTAGTTAACTTTTAAAGAGTCGAAAGATATTGGAGGGAGACTAGCCCCTTATACCCTTTTTCCATCAAACATATCCGATAAGAACTTTGAGATCACCATTTTTTAAAAAATAGCTCAAAGATCATATAACGAAAACTCCGGCCTCGATAAAACCCCCCAGGGCTCGGAGGTAGGCGTTGCAAGTAATGCTCTGGGGGCATATATAGTTCTTGTAGAAGGGGCGCTTGTATAACCTCAGAGAGGGCCTATATGATTGGAAATTGAAAGTTCTCGTTTACTTTTTGAGAGTCAAAAGAGATCGGAGGGCAACTAGCCCCCCTCTTCAGGTCCCATTTTCCTGAAACACATCCGAAAAGAACTATGAGAGAGCCTCTTTTTCAAAATGGTTCAAAGATCATATAACGAAAACTCTAGGGGTTGAAACAATCCTTCAGGGCCCAGGGTAGGTGTTGTAAGTTATGCCCGGGGGGCATATACAGTTTTTGTGGAAGGGAAGCTCGTATAAACTTCAGAGAGGGCTCATTTGATTGGAAATTGTAAGTTTTAGTTAATTTTATAAGATTCCAAAGAGATCAGAGGGCAACTATCCCCCCCGCCCCTTTCCCCCAAGTGTACCCGAGTAAAATTTTGGGATAGGTTTTTTGTTAAAAATAGTTTAAAGATAAGATAACAAAAACTCCATTGTCGACACAGCCCCACTGGGCCCGGGGGGGCAGGCATTGTAAGCTACGTCCTGGGGCTGTTTATGGTTCTTATGAAAGGGATGCTCGTATAAACTTCAGAGAGAGCTCATTTGAATGGAAATTAAAAGTTCTAGTTCATGTTTTCAGAGAAAAAAAGATCGAAGGGCAACTAGCCCTTTCCACCCTCCATGGCTTTGGGTCTATAGGATGGATAAACCTATCCATTAAAAATTTGAGGTGACTTTTTTGTTAAAAATAGTTCAAACATCAGATATTAAAACTCCGGAGTCGACGCAACCCCCCAAGGCCTAGGAACAGGGGTTGTAAGTTATACTCTGGGGGTATATATAGTTCTTATAGAAGGGATGCTTGTATAAACTTCAGATAGGGCTAATTTGATTGAAAATAGAAAGTTCTAGTTCACTTTTAAAGATTCAAAAGAAGCTGAAGGGAAATTAGCCCCCCATACGCCCTTGTTACCCAAACCCTTCCGATAAAAAAATTTTGAGATAGTCATTTTGTTAAAAATAGTTCAAACATCAGATAATAATAACTCCAAGGTTGACACATACCCATTTTTTCACTTTGATATTGTTACTTTGATACCAGTTTTGACACTTTGATGAATATTTAATTTTTTTTAAGTTTGATTTTGAAATAAGGAATTTTTAAAAACTTGAAATTTTTCAAACAGTTCGTGGTAACAAACTGTAAGTAAGGAGTGACCCGGCTCAATAGTAACCGAAACTCTAAAAACAAAAATTTTGATACCAATAGGTACATCAATAGAATCAGGTTTTTATGCTTATTTCAAATATATAAGTTTCAGTAAGTTTAGCTTTACCCATCAAAAATTACGCGCCTGAGAAAATTTTCCTTATTTTCGAAAAAAGGAAGAAACACCGCATAGAAGTCATAGAACTTTAATGAAAATCAAACCATCGGATTCAGCGTACCGGAAAACCCTACTGTTGAAGTTTCAAGCTCCTATCTGCAAAAATGTGGAATTTTGTATTTTTTGTCAGAAGAAAGATCACGGATGCGTGTTTATTTGTTTTTTTTCCCAGGGGTGATCGTATCGATCCATTAGTAATAGAATATCGTAAGAGGGCTCATTTGTACGAAAATTAAAGTACTAGTGCCCTTTTTAAGTGACCAAAAAAATTGGAGTGCAACTTGGCCCCCTCCCACGCTCATTTTTTCCCGACATCACCCAATCAAAATTGTGAGATATCTATTTTGTTCAGCATAGTCGAAAATGTAATAAATATGTCTTTGAGGATGACTTAATCCCTCACAGTTCGCGGGAGAAGGGCTGGAAGTTATGAACTTTGCCCATTGTTTACATATAGCATTCGTTAATGGGATGTATAAAGATGTTTCAAGAGGGATTTTTTCTGGTGGGAGGGGGATCGGAGGAGGATGTTACAGGGGAGTAGCCTTCCATAGAGGATGTTTCCTTGGGGGAAGGGACGTTTCTGTGAAGGGGGCACCGGATTTCCAAGCATTATTTAAAAGACAATCAGAAATAAAAAAAAAAAAAAAGTTTTTTTCAACTGAAAGTAAGGAGCAATATTAAAACTTTAAACGTAAAGAAATTATTACGCATATAAGGCGATTCACCCCCTAGTCAATACCTCTCCCTTTTCGCTAAAGTTTTTTTAGTACTTTCAAAAGAGCTATCTATTCTAATTTACCGGCCTTTGTGATTCAGGGATTTGTGATTTGAACAGAATTCGAACTTTTGCGTAAAGAACGAGGTATCAACTAGGGGGAAAACTTCCTAATATACGTAATAAAAACCTACAAATATAGAAGTTTCTTAGGTAAGTTAATTCGTAAGTTATGTCAGAAATTAATTTCGAGAAAGTCATTTAGCCAAAACAAGTAAAATTAATATGCGAATTTCGTTTTAATTATTTATGTACGGTGAGCCAAAATCAAAGCTGCTTTATATCCAAAAACGTTCAGAAATTGAATAAAAAAGTTTTTTAAACTGAAAGTAAGGAGCGACATTAAAACTTAAAACGAACAGAAATTATTCCGTATATGAAAGGGGCTGTCCCCTCCTCATTGCCTCACTCTTTACGCGAAAGTTTTTTATTCAAAACAAATAGAGTTGTGACAAAGAGTCTAACTTTAGCGTAAAGAGCAAGGGGTTGAGGAGGGGACAGTCCCTTTCTTATACGGAATAATTTCTGCTCTTTTTAAGTTTTAATGTCGTTGTTTAATTTTATTTACGAACGTTTTTATTAGTAATAAAAATACGTAACTTACGAATTAACTTATGTAACGAACTTCTATATTCATATACTGTTAATACGTATATTAGGGGGTTAGCCCCCTAGTCAATACCTGCTCTTTACGCTACAGTTCAAATTTTGTTCCATTTTTTTTAAAATAACCTTTTAATCACAAACACGAAGGCCGTTAATTATTCTAAATAGTTCTTATGAAAGTACTAAAAAATCATTAGCGTAAAGAGCTCGGTATTGACTAGGGGGTGAACCCAATCATATACTTAATAATTTCTGTTCGTTTTAAGTTTGATACTGCTCCTTACTTTCAGTTGAAAATCTGTTTTTTTTACTTAATTACTGATCATTTTTTAAAATAATGGTGGGAAATCTGGCGCCCCTTTCATAACAATTTCCCTACCCCCGTGAAAACTTCCTCCAGGGAAAGATCCTCCCCATAGAGGATCATGCCTTGCTCCTCAACGCTTCGGTCTTTACGCTAAAGTTTTATATTGTTAAAAAAAATAAAGTTGTGAGACAGAGTCAAACTTTAGCGTAAAGAGCGAGGCGTTGAATAGGGGACAGCCCCTTTCATATATGGAATAATTTCTTTTCGCTTTAAGTTTTAATGTCGCTCCTTACTTTCAGTTTAAAAAACTTATTTTTTTTTTGTTTAATTGCAATCAAAAACGAACAAAAATTAATTATAAAAAGCTTTCCGAAAAATAAGTTTTTCAAAGAAAAGTAAAGGCCATTTCAAACTTAAGTTCAGCAGATACAAATACCAGTTAAAATTCAAACTCAAAAAGACCTGAAATTACAATTAAAGAATAAAAGAAACTCAAAACGAACAGAAATTAAATAAACAATCATTACAAAAAACATACAACAAGTAATAATATAAATGAATAAACAGATCTTAAAGCGATTAATGCTTAGATTGAATATGAAAATCAAGCTTAAAATGAAAAAATATATTTTGCTTTTGAAGCATAAATGAAAATTAAAACGAACAGAAATTAAATAAACAATCAATGCAAACAAGCATAGAATAGATATCAATGTAAATTAATAAATAAATCTTAAAACAAGTGAACCTTAAATTGAATATGAAAATCAAGCTTGAAACGAACAAAAATCATAACAAACATGAATTTGGGTATCGCTTCCTTCACTTACTTTAAAAGTCTAAAACCTACTGCGTCATTGGTGCTTTTTTTAATATATTCTCTCTTGTTATTGAAAAAACTCCCTGTGGTTTTGTTTAATTCCAAATAAAAATTAAATATATACTACCTAAAGTCCTTACAATCCATTTAATTGTTCCTAACTTTTTCTAATTTGAAATAATCATGAATGTCATCGATATTTCCTCTTGTTTATTATTCTATTGCGGAAAAACTGTTTTTATTATGTAGTAATTTGTGAGATTCTTATGCATCCTATCTAAAATGCCCTTTTTGTATATAATTTTTGATATTATTCAACACTACCTGAAATATTCAACTAATTCTCCCCAACTTATCCGGAGATACTAGATATTTACCAAGCCCTCCCTCCTTCTAGTCCCTCCCTTATACTCCTAAACTATGTAGTTTATAGTTTCAGTGCCCCTCTTTAGGATCAATCTATAACACTCTACTCAATATTCTTGGCCCTTACTTATGTCCAACATAATTACTTTACAAGTATTTATAGCTTCTTTTGATTTGGGTTGGTAAAAAAGACTTTTATCTTTATTTTTAAAATCTTTTATTTTTAACTGAAACCTATCGCATAAAAAAAATTTACAACAAAAAGATCTTTGTAAGTCAAACACTCTCTCGCAGCGGATAAAGAGAGTGATAAAAAAATTAATAGTGTCTAATCTTGAAGAACTGTCAATTATTTTTGTCACAATTCTATAAAAATGAACGTGAATTAAATGTAAGTACACTGCCATTGTCTAGGTAGGCATGGAAGGGTGCTAGAAAATACTCTGTTGTTCTACTACAAGTCCGAGTAATTAAACAAAATATGTACTACCGGTACTAACCAATACTACCATCTCTTCTAAGGCACCACACAACCATTGCCTAAAAAAAAATAACCGGCTTCAATGTATCATTTATTCATTTATCTTTTACCTGTCCATTTTGTAAAGAAGGAGTGGTTAAAAAAAAATTGGAGGCTGGTCATTCGAAAAAAAAGTAATAACTTCTACTGTTTTTTTTTCTGAATTCTAGGGTAAATCGAGGGCAACTAAACTCCACCTGGTCCATCTCTACCATCCCCTTGCTACCCCAACCTCATATCCTTCAGTTGAAATAAGGAAAGACCACTTATGTTAAAAATGATCAAAAAGTTCAGCAAGTTTGTCTCTGGGAACAGCTTTACCCTTAAAGCTTTTTTTATTTGTAAATGTTATTTAAGGTGCACGTTGTATACGTTTGCTTATTAAAATGAAAATTGACAGTAATATTTGATCCTGGCTCTCTGGTCCGTATTGATGGGTCTATATTCCCGACTGTCATAGGGAATATTACGTCCTGATGTCCTCCTTGATGCCTATATAAATACAACTGTCCTAGACTAAATTACGTCCTGGATCTGAGAGGACAGTATGGAGCATAGGTCGTATCAGTGCATATCCCAGTGGAGGACCAGTTTGTTTATTGCCAGGAATCTCCAGACTTGAATTGTTGCCATCTTCAATATCAGAATATGCTCCCAACGGCACTAATTACCCAGACTTTCGATTACCCCTCTCCACTCTCTCATGATTTTTCTTATACAATATTTGAGGAATTTTTTTTCTGTATCTTTTTTATGAGATATTTGACAACTATAAGATTTAATTCTGCCTCTAAAGCATGAATAGATGACACACTAACAGATATTGCATTAAAACCGTTGTTATTTTTTTTTTAACTAATACCTTTCAAAGGTTTTTCAAAAGTTCCATAAGAAATTATGTAAATCTTTTCTCTTAAAAATTCCACAAGAATTATATAAATCCGTGGCAGAGAGGATTATAGGCATTGATTTGCAAGTTTTCTCATTAGCAAAATGAAATATTCACATATTACCTAAATTCTTTAACAAACTTGAATTTTTGTTTTTCAGAAATAAGAACACAGACAGTTAAAATAAATCTGATTGTACTAATAATATGTAATCATTCAAGGATTGTAATCATTGGGTTTTAAGTTTCAGAAACCAGAACGCATATGGTTGAAATACATTTGATTTTATCAATAATATTTGTCAAACTTGAAGATTAATCATTTTTTTTGTACAAATTTTATGTTATTGAAACATGAAACAAAATGTATGTAGAAATGTATCAGCTTTCGTAGTAATGAGCTTTAATTTGGATCAAAGTGGCAATACCTTTGTTTCCTTGCACCAAAAATAACTAGGTCTTATTTAGTTAATTCCATCGATTTAACCATTTGTTTCAGAGCACTGTTACGATGCCCCCTAATAGAGAAATGGTTCAAACCCAAATGATTTTTAGTTTTCTTACTAATTCAAATATGTTTGTTTAGACGTCGCAATAGACTATTTATTAAAAATTTCGGAAATCCTTAGCAGTGGACCACAACAGCAATATAAATGGACTCTTGCAGTCCATTGCTAGCTTTTCATCTTCTAAGTGAATATTCTGGTAAGTAAAAAGGCCTGAGTAAGGTCTTTGCTTTTAGCTATACGATTATTTATGCTTTTATATTGACTGTTTTCATTCAAAAGACTGTGGAATAAAATAAATTTGACAGGAAAGTTGAAAACCTGAAAAGAAAACCATTTGGTGCTAGTACTTTTCCAGATGTAACAGCTGTTAGTTCTCAGCTTAATAAGTTTGCAAGATAATGGAAAATTTTAGATGATATACCATTACTTTCAGATCACAATTATATAATGTTTAGTCTAGTTTTTTGATTCAGACCGAAAATTAGTTAATGATACTCCAAGGTATAGTTTTAAGAAAACTAATTGGAATATGTTCAGTAGTGTTTCATTTGATTGAATTATTCGCTTCTTCCTAAAAAATGCAAAGATATTTATTTAGCTGTGGATTCTTTTACTAAGCTAATTCAACTGGCAACTTCAGAATCGACCCCACTATTGGAAAATCGTTTAACTAAAAAGTACGCTAGATGGTGGAGCCCTGAACTATATAATTTTAGCAGAGTATATAGACATAAAATAAGAATTGATAGAGTCCTTAAGGCTAATGCAAGTAAACAGCAAGAAAAACATTCAACGATTGCTTAATTCCACTTTGCTTGTTCGTCTAATAATGATTTCTAAATTTTTTTCGTTCAGCACCGACTGAGATAGTTACAGTATTAGCGGGCGTGTTACCTTTACAATATAGAGCTATTGAATTGACTCCCATTAGGTATGGAAAAAAGGGTCACCCTGCCTTCTGGCCTCTTCTAGTGAAGCCAACTTTCCCTCTATTCAAGAATTCTCTCCAACATAGCCATTATACCGATGTATGTATCGCTGAGTTACTTGGTACAGAATTTTTAGATAATGAGTTTCCTTCTAGATTAAGTACTATTGATTTCAAAAATATTCTTTATAATAAATAATTCTGTCATTTTTAAAATAATATTAGTATATGGCCTAGCCACTTTTTCATCAGTAAAGATGACCTTTTCTCAGCTTCAAAATAAAATCCAATTATAAACTAACTCAGCTCATAACTGGATATTGTTGTTTAAATCACCTCTTGTTTAAAATTTGGAAAACCCATTCTCCTGTGTGTCAATGTGGGGTCAAGGAAACTTGTCTCCATTATTTATTTGATTGTCCATTTTCTTTTCGTTATCGTTTTGAAATGCAAATCCAGCTTAGTGAATTAGATGTCCCATTTCCATTTAATTTGAATTTACTAGTTAACAACAAGAGTGTTAGAACAATTGTTATGAATTATATAAGGAATACAAATAGATTAAACATTGTCTGATTGTTATGTCCATTGCAAGAGGCCATAGGCAGTCAATGGACTCATAATATATAGTTGGTATTAGTGTGTGTTTTTCCTATGTATTTTCCTAAAGTAGTTTCCTTTAGTAGTCTTTTCCTTTTTTTTTCTTCATGTTGATTTTTTTATTTCAATAGCTCTCAATTAATTAAAATTAAAATATTTTAAAATTAAAATATTTTATTTCAAAAATATTTCAATTTTTTTATTTTAGTAGCTTTCTTGTGTATTTTTTTCTAGTTTGTGAAATGCCATGTATTGATTTACTTACGTAATAAAATCATACCATATCATACTTCAGATCAGAAATTACAATAAATAACCGATTCAAACACAAAACTAGCAAAAATTAACATGAATAAAGCTGAAAACTCCTATGCCTTCTTAATATCAGACTCTAAGACTCTAAAGACTTTAACAAATTAAGGAAAAAAGCATATTGGAAAAAGTATATTAGCTCTTGCCAGTTGAATTGGTTTAGAATCCATAGCTAAATCAATATCTTTGCAGTTATTAAGAGGAAGCAAATAAAATGCATCATTTCTATCCAATAAAACACAACTAAATTATACCTATGAGTACCATTAACTAATTTTTTGGTCTGAATCATTATATAATTGTATTATATAATTACATTATATAATTGTAATTAAATAAAAAAACAAGTTTTTTTAACTGAAAGTAAGGAGCGACATGAAAACTTAAAACGAACAGAAATTATTCCCTATATGGAAGGGGATGTCCCTGCCTCATTGCCTCACTCTTTATGCGAAAGTTTTTTATTTAAAAAAAATAAAGTTGTGACAAAGAGTCTAACTTTAGCGTAAAGAGCGAGGGGTTGAGGAGAGGACAGCCCCTTTCATATACGAAATAATTTCTTTTCGTTTTAAGTTTTAATGTCGTTCCTTACTTTCAGTTAAAAAAAACTTGTTTTTTTATTTAATTACAATTATATAATGTATAAGTCTAGTGTTTGATTCAGACCAAAAATTAGTTAATGGTACTCATAGGTATAATTAAAAAAAAAACAAATATGAATGTGTTCAGTTGTGTTTTATTGGATGGAAATTACACATTTTATTTTTTTTTCCTCTTAATAACTGCACAGATATTGATTTAACTGTGGATTCTTTTACTAAACCAATTCAAATGGCAAGAGCTAATATACTTTTTCCAATATGCTTTTTTCCTTAATTTCTTAAAGTCTGATATTAAGAAGGTATGGGAGTTTTCAGCCTTATTCAAGTTAATTTTTGCTTGTTTTGTGTTTGAATCGGTTATTTATTGTAATTTCTGATCTGAAGTTTGATATCAATTCTTCCGGAAGCATTGCTGATAAGTCCTCTTGACAATCTCTATGGGCATAGTTTGTTTCGATATATTTCGTATTCGTATTCGTTTAATCAAATAGCTTTAGCAGCAAACAAAACTGAACGCTAAATTATGCTATTTTTACAGTCATTTAAAAAAAATGACTCTTAGTTTTGTTTCATAGCACTTAGACACACGACTTAGCAGAGCTTCCTTTTGAAATATCTGCTGATTTTCACTTCACTGTTCACTTTCTTGTTCCACTCGCTGCCAAATATCCTCGTTTTTTCAGCTATTTTATTTTATTTTAAATTTATTGCTTTTTTTCTTTGTTTCATTGGGGGATGTTGAATTAAATCAAGACAAACTATGAGCAGGTCTATTTTCACGAAGGTGACAAAGAATTATTTCAGAAATGGCTTACAATATTATATTAGACCTTTAAGGGTAAGTGCTGGTGAATTTTGAACTAGCCAGAAGGCACTGTGTACGCTATTAATACTACCACTACAGAAACTGTAACTAACTACACTAAGGGTATCACGTCGACCCCTTTAGGAAATTTATTCAATTACATAAAAAACTAAATGAATTAAGGCTTTTGAAAATTCATATAAGCAATGTCATAGGCACCGCTGCTCTATGATGGCTGGCAATATCATTAAAAATTTTAAAGGAGCTAATTCGATAGAAATGTCTATACGTGATCTATAGAAATGTAATTTGATCCACACAAAGGAAAAGTAAGACATATAATGATGAAGGACAGAAAATATAAACGACGGAGGAAGGGAAGTAAGGAGTTGATTTAGTTTTATTAATTATGTAACTCTAGTTATATAGCTCTGGGGGATTGAAAAAGTAAATATTCTTAAACCCGTAGTTACTAGTCCCCTCTATTGTGCTGAACAAAATGACTGTCTCAAAGTTTGATTGGATGTATTTCAAAAATAAATGAGCTTCGTAGGAGCTCTTTTTGATTACCCTCCAATGACTATTGACTCTTAAAAAAGGCACGAGAACTTTTAATTTTCATTCGAATTAACTTTTTTAAAAGTTTCAATGATATAGCCTGCTATTATAGTGTGGTACTGATTCTAATATTGTTTATATTTCCAGTTGAAAACCAGTATGCGCGTAGTTGTTTTGTTTAATTGTAACTCCCCCTAAATTTTCCCTGAAAGATACACCTTAGTACCCTTAGCGTCTTTAGTTACAGTAATTATAGTGGTAGCTTAACTATTATACACAGAGTGCCCCAGGAGAGGTCCCTAATTGAAGCTTTGTCCTTTGTTATTCTATTTTATTCTGTATTATTCTGTATATGCTACTTGATCACACATAGTAAGATTTGAGGAAGAGGCACCCCCCCCCCCATATACGATATAATTTATTTTGTCTTAATTTTCTGTGTGGCTCCTTACTTTCAGTTTTTTTTTATATAGATAAAAAAAATTTGCCACTTGTTCTTAAGTAATTATGCACCTATAACTGAATACATCATTATTATTTTGGATTACAAAAGAAAAACATGCATAAAGTATATTTGCATTAGAGTCTGCTATGACTTATAAATATTCATGAATTTTGCTAAATTAGGTATAGTTATGGAAAAAAGCCTATTTGATTTCAGATGTGATACCCTCATGAATAATAAGTGATTTTTCTTTGCTCAGGTTGAAGCATGTCTACCCTTAAAATAATGAATGCAATAAATCTGTCTAAGAAAACAAATAAATTTCACAAATATAAATAAATATATATATATATATATATATATATATATATATATATATATATATATATATATATATATATATATATATATATATATATATATATATATATATATATATATATATATATATATATATATATATATATATATATATATATATATATATATATATATATATATATATATATATATATATATATATATATATATATATATATATATATATATATATACACACATATATATATCATATATATATATATATATATATATATATATATATATATATATATATATATATATATATATATATATATATATATATATATATATATATATATATATATATATATATATATATATATATATATATATATATATATATATATATATATTTTTTCTTTCTTCTCTTTTTGTTTTTGTTTAGCACTGAGGACGACTTGGCGGAGGTCCTTGTCGAAATATTTGCTTATATTTTGTCTTCTTCATGGTTCGCTGTGTATCTGTACATATATATATATCCATCTGTATATATATATACACACACATATATATATGTATATATATATATATATATATATATACATATATATGTATACATATATATATATATATATATATCAATAGCTTCTTTTTGCCAAGGTTTAATTTCCCTCTTAACTTTTATTAAAATGGATCGCTTGCTTTCAATAAGGCAGCCACTTGATCCTAAATAATTATGCCCTTATAACTGAAAACATTAAGTTTTATCATGAATTGAGAATGAAATATACCCAATAGCTTAAAACCAACAGAAATTATTCTGTATATGAGGCTCTTTCCTCAGCCTCGGCTCTTTACACAAAAATTTTACTTTTCATTATAAATTTTTAAGAAAGACGTATCAAACACTAGAAAGATTTTGAATGAGAAATTAAAAAAAAAAAAATACTTGAACACAAAAACAAGATTTGAGGAAGGGGTTCTCTCCCTCATATACGGAACAATTTCATTTCGTTTTAAGTGTCTGTGTGGCTCTTTACTTTAAGTTTTTTTATAGAATTATAGCTTATAGGGCTGAATAGCTGCTAATTCCTAAGGTTAGTTTTTTGCTTTTAACTTTGAATTACCCTCTTAACATCAGTTGAAATAGATTCCTTACTCCTTATTTGGTAACAATGTTTCGCTTGTTCCTTAGTAATTATGCACCTATATCTGAAGGCATCAGTATTATCTTGGATTAGAAAGGAAAAATATGCATAAACTACAGTTGCATTAAAGTCTGCTACTACCTACAAATATTCATGAATTTTACTATATTAGGCATAGTTATGCAAAAAAAACCTATTTGATTTCAGATGCGGTACCCTCATGAATAATAAGTTATTTTTTCTTCGCTCAGGTTGAAGTATGTCTACCCTTAAAATAATAACTGCAATAAATCTGTCTGAGAGAACAATTAATTTCAGAGGCGAAAATTTTTAAATGATACCTGTATTACACAACTAGATTAAATGGCAGTAAGAAAAAGCAATCTTTTGAGAAAAAAAAACACACTTTAAAAGATTAAATTTTTTAATGTTATAAGGGTTTCTCTTGAAATGTTGTCTTTTTTAGGTCGTAACATCTAAACTTTTTGAGGAGGTTATGGCTAGAGACTCATTGAAAATATATCTCTCCTAACAAGTTTTTGGACTCATTTGCCTTTGTGTGACTGAGCACACGAGCTGTGTCGAATGTGCCGAACTAAAGAATGGTAGGAAGTGAAGATTTCACAGTCTTAGTATCATGGCCATATCCAGGGGGGGGGGGTACCCGGTTTGAACCCCCCCCCCCCGAATTTTTTTTACCGACTCGAAAATAAGTCGAAAATTAGTAAAACCTAGGTAAAAATCAGTAAAATTAGTCGAAAACTGAGTAAAAAATTAGTAAACCCCCCCCCCAAAAAAAGTCAAAAATTAGTAAACCCCCCTGAACAAAAATCCTGGATACGGCCCTGCTTAGTATGCTTATTTCACAATTAGTTCAAATGTTCATATAGAACAGCAGTAAGGATGACAGTCCACACCCCATATTTATATAAAATAACTTTAAGATTTTTGTTAATTTTTAGAAAAAAAAAAAAAAAATGGTAATGTCAATTCAAGACAGTGACCAGGGTCCAACAGAGCTTTCGACACTTACTTTTAGAAGTTGGCGGAAGTCCAAGTAATCAACCATTTTGTAATCATGAGCAATTTTATTTAACGAATATCTCCCTAAAATACAAAGATTTCTTCCAAAACAGTTATTTTTTTTTCATTTTATTCCGTTCAAAAACTTTTTATTAGGGTTCATGTAGGCTGTCTACAAAAAAATAAAAATTCTTCATCCCCTTTTGATTCTAATAACAAAATTTGTCCCCCACCTCAAAAAGTTTCATTTGCTGATTAAGGAATTAACTAACATTTCTGTTTATATTCTCTAAAACTGGCTATAACCAGTTTGTGTTTGAGAGGAAAGGTTTTATGGTAAATTTTAAAGAGTACGGTTCCTAAGCCCTGAGACCCTAAGGTACCCAAAATTGACACTAGTCAAGCACAATCTTGATTTTATCTACTATTTTCACTATAATGGGAATGAGAAGTTTTTGAAATAGATTATGTGAAAAAAGCATTTTTGTTTAAAAAGTAAATTGTAATTGTGAAAATAGAAACAGGGATTTTAAGCTCTGAGAAAATGATAGTTTGAAGAGGATCCAAAAGGTAACAATGGCAAAATATTAAATTGTAATAATGTTCTATAAAAAATGGGCTGGTTCATGCTTGAATTATTTCTAAGAAGTAGGAAGATAATTGTTTATTCTGGTTCTTTTACATCTCCTGAATTCCTGCTAGATACAACAATATATTAATAGTATCTGTAAATCCTTATCTGCAAGGTCAAGAATGAAGAAAAGAATATTTTGCTATAAGGTACCGTTGTTTTGAAGATATCAGGGGCAACGTAAATATCAAAGGCCTATAGTAAAGGTCATACGGCTCCATTGTTTTATTATTTATTTATTTTCTCAAGAGGCACTTCCTATGAAAGACGTCGTCGCATAAACTTCAAAGATGGCTCATTTGATTCGACATGGAGAGTTTCAGTATCTTTTTAAAGAGTCAAAAGTGATTGGAGGGCAACTAGTCCCTCTCTCGTGCTATTTTTTCTCAATTGCATCAAATAAAAATTTTGAGATAGCCATTTTGTAAGGAAGGGTTCAAAGTAACAAAAAAAAATGTCGAAACAACCCCCAAAGGCCCAGGGACAGACGTTGTAAGTTATGCCCTGGGGTATATATAGTTCTTATGAAAAGGATTCTCGAAGAAACGTTAGAGAGGGCTCATTTAATTGGAAATTGAAAGTTCGGGTTCACCTTATAAGATTCAAAAGAGATCCGAGGGCAACTAGCCCCCTTCCCCACGCCTTTTTTCCCAAACCCATCCGATAAAAATTTTCAGTTAACAATTTTGTTAAAAATAGTTCAAAGATCAGAAGAGAAATACTCCGGTGTCAATACAGCCTCACAGGGCCTGATGGTAGGAATTTTATGTTATACCCTGGGGGCATATATGGTTCTTAAGAAGGGATGATCGTACAAACTTCATGGAGGGCTCATTTTATTGGAAACTTAAAGTTTAAGTTCACTTTTTAAAAGTCAAAAGAGATCGGAGGGCCCCTAGCCCCCCCCCCTACTCTCTTATTGCAACACACCCATCCAATACCAAGTTGGAGGTTGCCATTTCTGTAAGAAGGTCAAAGGTAAGATAAGGAAAAATCTGGTGTTGAAACAACACCACCGAGCCAAGGGATTGTCTTTGCAAGTTATGTTCTGGAGGCATATATAGTTTTTTTGGAAGGAAAGCTCGTTTAAACTTCAAAGAGGGCTCATTTGATTGACAATTGAAAGTTCTAGTTCTCTTTTTAAGAGGCAAAAGAGATCAGAGGGAAACTAGCCCTTTCTCCACGCTCTAATTTCCCAATACCCATTCGATATAAAGTTTGAGATAGCCATGTTTTTTTAATATAGCTTAAAGATCATATAACGAAAATCTCTGTGTTGATACAGCTCCCCCAGGCCCGGAGGAAGGCATTGTAAGTTATGCTCTTGGGGCATAAGTGGTTCTTATGCAAGGGATGCTCGTATAAATTTCAAAGAGGGCTCATTTGAATGAAAATTGAAAGTTCTAATTCAGGTTTAAAAGTCAAAAGAGATCAAAGGGCAACTAGCCCCCCCACGCCCCTTTTTCTGAAAATGCATGTGATAAAACAACTCAGATAGCCAATTAGTTTTAAATAGTTTAAAGGTCAGATAACAAAAACTCTGGTGTCGACACAACCCCACAGGGTCCAGGAGCAGGCGTTTTAATTTATGTCCGGGGGCATATTTTGTTCTTATGGAAAGGATGCTCTTATAAAGTTCAGAGACAACTCATTTGATTTGAATTTAAAAGTTTTAGTTCACTTTTTAGAGTCAAAAGAGATCTGATGACAACTAACCCCCCCACCTCACGCTCTTTTTATCCTCAAAACCATCCGATAAAAATTTTGAAATAGCTATTTTGTTAAAAATAGTTCAAAGATTAGATAAGTAAAACTTCGTTATCGATAAAACCCCCCAGTGCCTTGGGGCAGGAGTCTTAAGCTATGCCCTGGAGGTATATATATATATTTCTGATTGAAGGGAGGCTCGCATAAACTGCAGAGAAGGCTCATTTGAATAGAAATTGTAAGTTGTACTTCACTTTTTAAGAATCAAAAGAGACCGGAGGGCAACTTTTCCCCCATCCTCGTTTTCCCATAACCCATCCGATTAAAGATTTTGAGATTGTAACTTTTTAGAAAATAGTTCAAAGGTCAGATAACAAAAACTCCGGTGTCGACACAAACCCCCAGGGACCGGGGGAAGTCGTTGCTATTTATATGAATTGAGCATATATGGTTCTTATGGAAAGGATGATTGCATAAACTACGGATAGGCCTCATTTCATTGGACATTGAAAGTTCTAGTTAACATTTTAAGAGTCACAAGAGATCCGAGGGCCACTAGCCCCCTAGCACTTTTTTCCCATGTCCATCCAATAGTTCCAAAAAATAAAATAAAAAAATAGTTCCAATAGCCCCAAACCCATCGAAAACAAATGTTGAGATCACCATTTTTTTTAAATAGTTCAAACATCATATAACAAAAACTCTTGATTCGATCAACTCACTTCCCCCCCCCAGCCCAGAGCTAAGTGTCTTAAGTCATGTCTCGATGACGTATGAGGTATGTATGTGAGAGAAGGTCGTATAAACTTCGAAGGTTGCTCATTTGATTAGAACTTGAAACATCTAGTTCTATTTTTAAAGGTCAAAAGAGATCCGAGCAGAAGTAACTCGTCCCCCAAACCGTTTTTTCTCCAAATCCATCTGATACAAAACTTGACATAGCTATTGTTTTTAATAGTTCAAACATCAGATAAAAAACTCAGGGGTCAATCCAGCCTCCCCCCCCCAAAGCCCGGGACAAGTGTTTTAAACTATGCCACTGAGGTGTAAAATTTTTTTATGTAAGGGGTGGTCATATAAACTTTGTAGGTTGCCCAGTTGATTGAAAATAGAAAGTTCTATAGGACTTTTTATGAGTCTAAGCCTAGGAGCTATACCCCCCCCCCCTGATACAAACTACCTCTTTTCCCCAAACGCATCAAACGAAAATTTTGAGATAGCCAGTTTGTTTCAAATAGTCCAACAATTTGATAACAAAAACTTCGTAATAAACAAAACCCCTCCCTCGGAGCCAAGAGAAGGGTTGTAACTTATGCCGGGGACCATATAAAGTTCTTATGCAAGAGGTGGTCGCATAAACTTTGGGTGAGGCTCAATTGATTAGAAATTGATAATCCTAGTTCATCTTTTAAAGAGTCGAAAGTGATCCGATGGTGAAAAACCCCTTCTCTCCCAACCTTGTTATCCCCGAATGCTTCCAATAGAATTCCTTATATAGCCCTTTTTTTTGAAATAGAACAAGGATAATATAACAAAACTCTAGGGATTTAACAGCCCGTCTCCCCAAAAAATCCGGGGGTAAGTGTTGTATAAAGTGTCAAGGGGGCATCTTAGATCTCACGGAAGGTAAGATTAAATACCCCTCGGAGGGGGCTTATTCGACTGTAAATCAGAATTTCTAGTGCCCTACTCTAGAGTCAAATGTGATCAGAGGACAACTAGCCCCCCTCCCACGGCTCTTTTCCCCAAAATTATCCAATCAAAATTTTGAGAGATCTATTTTGTTCTAAATAGTTCAAAGATGAAATAGAAAAGACTCCGGGGTCGACATATCCCCCAGAGCCTGGGGGTACGTAAGGTAATCTTTGCCCAACGTGAATATAAAGTTTTATGTAGATACTGGTTGTATAAAATTGAGAGATGGCTCGTCTGATTAGAAATTGAAAGTTTTAGATACCTTTTTAAGATTAATTAAAGGTGGTTAATGGGTAAATATACCCCCCTCCCTAACGCCTTTCCCCCAAATCCATCCGATAAAAAAATTTAGAGAGCCATTTTGTTCAAAATATCCGAAAATAAAAAAAAAACAAATAAATTGGGGGATGAAAAGTTTTCCATGGCACCCAGAACAATAATTGTGACCTAATTAGGTTTTAAAGTATCAAAATTGATCTATAAGTGACAAGCTCCCTCCTCCTTGTGCTTTTTTTTACCAAATGCATCTTATCAAAACTTTTAAATAGCTATTTTGTTCAAAATAGTCCAAAATTCAAATTATTATAACTTAGGGATTTGAGAAATCTTGCCTAGCCCCCAGGGCAAGGATTGCAACTTTTATTAGTTGCGTATTATTAAAATGTAAAGTTTTGTGGAAGGGGTGGTCATTTTAACTTTGGAGCGGGGTCAGACAATCGGAAATTGAAACTTCTAGCTATTTTTTAGTCAAAATTGATTAATGACCAACTAGCCCATGCCCCACTTTCCCAAAGGGTATCGGGTCAAAATTTGGAGATTTCCCTTTTGTTCAAAATAGTTCAAAGGCCAAATAACTTTGCTTCCGGGTTGTACCCCCCCCCCCCAATTCTTTCCAAAAGAATTGGGGTTATGTAGTTATAATGAATGGTATCTTCACTACAAATAAGAATACGGTTGCTGTTCGTTTCCCAAACGGTAAAGGTAGAATTATCATTTTCTTACTTAAGTAGTGAAAAATTTTAGTAAAATTAGTTTACCTTTTTTTAAAAAATTTCCCTTTTTGTAAAGAAAGTGAGAATTCTATTAAAGGATAAGAATTTTTGACCATAGTCGTCTTCAGGGAGTACAGGTTATGTACTTCTAATGAATGGTGTCTTCACTACAAACAAGAGTATGGCTACTGCCCGTTTTCCTAACGGTAAGAGATTTATTCTCTTACTGAAATAACCAATTCTCATACTTAGAATGATCCATATCTTACTTGAATGGCTACAAAGTTCAGAAAAATTAGTTTACCTTTTATTTTTATTATAATCATTGGGAGAACAGAATTCAAAGACAAGTGAGAAATCGATTAAAGATTGGTTGCAAGACCGCGGTTGTTTTCAAGGAGTATGGTTTATGTACTTCTACTGAAAGGTGTCCCCTACAAACAAGACTGTATTTACTGCCCGTTTCTCTAACGGTAAAAGCATAAGACCTACTGCGTATTTACTGCTTTACTTGAAGGAATTATATTACAATTATTTTCTCTTATTCTTATTACAAAATTGAAAACAGAAAGAAAATTGCAATGAAACCAGGCCAGAATCTAGCCCAGTAGGCCCACTAAGCTATGTGGCTTTCACTATTCCCAAACTTTTAGGGATTTCCCAGAAAATCCTGCAAAAACAGAGCGGCAAAAATGCTTAAGCCAAGAGACGTCAAGGCTATAAATTCAGACTGATAGAAGCCAAATCTTGAACTTGTGAACTTTTAGTAATTAATATAATTATGTATTCAATGATCAGATTACTTTTTTATTTTTTACCTAAACTGTTAATTTATTTTGGGATAAAAATAATATTCGAACTAGGGAGTTTTGAAAAACTTGAAACTTTGGCAATTAAAAACGAACAGAAATTAATTAAAAACATTTTCCGAAAGAGAACTTTTCTAAAAAGAAGTATAGGCTATATTTAATTTAGGATCCGAATGAATAGAAATCTACAATAACACAAACTCAAAACCATCAGAAAGTACTATTATAGAGTAAACAAATCTCAAAACATTCAAAGCTAAAATTTAATAAACAATTACGGCTAAAAAACATACAATAGGTACTAAAATAAATTAATAAAAGTAGAAAGGCCTCAGGAGGTCCCGTACCCACACCATATATGGGCATAGAGTCCCTAGGGAGAACACCTGTGCTGTCAGTCGTGACGGGGCACCAAATATGGGCATGGAATCCCCAGGGACAACAGGTTTCCGAGAAATGTCTCCGGGCGAAGTTAATTAACGTCTGACAGATGATGTCAGGGTTAATTGTTTCCGGGCGAAGTTCATTAATGGCTGACAGATGATGTCAAGGTTAATTGTCTCCGGGCGAAGTTTAATTAACGTCTGACAGATGATGTCAGAAGAATTGACTCCGGGCGAATGTTTTGATCTTAGAGATGAAGAGATTAACGCGGGAAAGGATTTCTAGGAATTTCAAATGTGACAGCGCAGGGATGCCAAAAACAAAAGGAAAAG
This sequence comes from Artemia sp. Qi Xiang Cuo, assembly GCF_049724085.1. Classification (NCBI taxonomy): domain Eukaryota; kingdom Metazoa; phylum Arthropoda; class Branchiopoda; order Anostraca; family Artemiidae; genus Artemia; species Artemia sp. Qi Xiang Cuo. The sequence goes on along the minus strand of NC_142797.1, from coordinate 91,776,041 downwards.
CAGAAATTACGTTTAGGGGTTATTTGGGCGAAAGCGTTTTGGACATTTTAGGGAATTATTTCGGCGAAACAGTTAGAGACATTTTAAAAGATGATTTTAGAAGATGTTTTAGAAGAGGATTTAAGGATGAAACTCTGTGGTCGTAATAATACACAACTTCCATTTGAACAGTGTCGTGAGGTCCCTACCCCAACTCCAAAGGGCTCCGATCCCCCTACCCCCATCCCCACCGAAGCCCCTCGCCGCCAGAGGTCCCCCCGCGCCCCAAAGGGCCTCCCGGCGTACCAAAGGTCCCTGAGCCCCCATTTTTTAATACTTTTTTAAGGCTTTATTATATCTTTTAGAACAAGTTATTTTCTTAATGTCCATCCTAAACCCATTTTACAAGTTGAAATGGGCAAAACCGTTTTAGACATTTTAAAAGATGATTTTAGAATAGGTTTTAGAAGAGGATTTGAGGGTGAAACTCTGTGGTCGTTATAATACACAAGTTCCATTTGAACAGTGTCGTGAGGTCCTCTACCCCAACCCCAAAGGGCTCCGATCCCCCTATCCCCAACACCGAAGGAAACCCATCGTCCTCAAAGGTCCCACGGTGCCCAAGGGCCCCCCGGCGTCTCAAAGGCCCCTGAGCCCCTATTTTTTAATGATTTTTTAAGGCTTTATTATATATTTTCAGAGCAAGTTCTTTTCTTAATGTCCATCCTAAACCCATTTTACAAGTTAAAATGGGCGAAACCGTTTTAGACATTTTAAAAGATGATTTTAGAAGAGGTTTTAGAAGAGGATTTGAGGGTGAAATTCTGTGGTCGTTATAATACACAAGTTCCATTTGAACAGTGTCGCGAGGTGCCCTGCACCAACCCCAAAGGGCTCCGATCCCCCTACCCCAACCCCCAACGAACCCCCCCGACCGCAAAGGTCCCCCCGGCCCCCCAAAGGCCCCCCCCCACCCAAAAGCCCCTGAGCTCCCATTTTTTAATACTTTTTTTAAGGCTTTATTATTTCTTTTCAGAACAAGTTATTTTCTTTATCTCCATCCTAAACCCATTTTACAAGTTGAAATGGGCGAAACCGTTTTAGACATTTTAGGGAATTATTTCAGTGAAACAGTTAGAGACATTTTAAAAGATGATTTTAGAAGATGTTTTAGAAGAGGATTTGAGGGTGAAACTCTGTGGTCGTTATAATACAGAAGTTCCATTTGAACAGTGTCGTGAGGTCCCTACCCCAACTCCAAAGGGCTCCGACCCCCCGACCCCCACCCCGAAGGAAGTCCCCAGCCCTCAAATGTCCCCCCGTGCCCCAAACGGCCTCCCGGCGTACCCAAGGCCCCTGAGACCCCATTTTTTAATACTTTTTAAGGCTTTATTATATCTTTTCAGAACAAGTTATTGTCTTAATGTCCATCCTAAACCCATTTTAAAAGTTGAAATGGGTGAAACCGTTTTAGACATTTTAAAAGATGATTTTAGAAGAGGTTTTAGAAGAGTATTTGAGGGTGAAACTCTGTGGTCGTTATAATACACAAGTTCCATTTGAACAGTGTCGTGAGTTTCTCTACCCCAACTCCAAAGGGCTCCGATCCCCCTATCCCCAACCCCGATGGACGCCTCCGGTCCTCAAAGGTCCCCCGGCGCCCCAAAGGGCCCCCCGCCGTCCCAAAGGCCCCGGAGCCCCCATTTTTTAATACTTTTTTAAATCTTTATTATATCTTTTCAGAACAAGTTATTTTCTTAATGACCATCCTAAACCCATTTTACAAGTTGAAATGGGCGAAACCGTCTTAGACATTTTAAAAGATAATTTTAGAAGAGGTTTTAGAAGAGGATTTGAGGGTGAAACTCTGTGGTCGTTATAATACACAAGTTCCATTTGAACAGTGTCGTGAGGTCCTCTACCCCAACCCCAAAGGGTTCCGATCCCCCTATCCCAACCCCGAAGGAAGCCCCCGGTCCCCAAAGGTCCCCGGGCTCCCAAGGGCCCCGCCGTCCCAAAGGCCCCTGATCCCCCATTTTTTAATACTTTTTTAAGGCTTTATTGTATCTTTTCAGAACAAGTTATTTTCTTAATGTCCATCCTAAACCCATTTTACAAGTTGAAATGGGCGAAACCGTTTTAGACATTTTAGGAAATTATTTCGGCGAAACAGTTAGAGACATTTTAAAAGATGATTTTAGAACATGTTTTAGAAGAGGATTTGAGGATGGAACTCTGTTATTATTATAATACACAAGTTCAATTTGAAGAGCGTTGTGAAGTCCCTACCCCAACCCCAACGGGCTCCGATCCCCCAACCACAACCACAAAGGGCTCCCATCCCCCAACCCCAACCCGAAAGAAGCCCCCGGTCCCCCAAGGTCCCCCGGGCTCCCAAAGGGCCCCCGGTGTCCCAAAGGCCCCTGAGCCCCCATTTTTAATACGTTTTTAAGGCTTTATTATATCTTTTCAGAACAAGTTATTTTCTTAATGTCATTCATAAACCAATTTTAGAAGTTGAAGTAGTTATCTTTTTCACCAAAACTTTACTTTACGACTTTTTGCACACCCCAAGATCAAGCAATACTTTTCAAAAGACATTTCAGAACAAGCTCCTTTCTTAATGTCATTCCTAAACCCATTTTACAAGTTGAAGTAGCCGTTCTTTTCCCCATAACTTTACTGTACGACTTTTTGCACACCCCCAGCATCAAGCAATACTTTTCAAAGGCATTTCAGGACAAGTTCTTCTCTTAATGTCCTTCCTAAGCCCATTTTACAAGTGGAAGTACTTATCTTTTTCCCCACGACTTTACTTTACGACTTTTTGCATATCCCAACATCAAGCAATACTTTCCAATGGCTTTATTATATTTTTTCAGAACAAGTTCTTTACGTAATGTCCTTCCTAAACCAATTTTACAAGTTGAAGTACTCATCTTTTCCCCCACAACTTTACTATAAGGCTTTTCGAATATCCCAACATCAAGCAATACTTTTCAAAGGGCTTTAATATATCTTTTCAGAACAAGTTCTTTACGTAATTTTCTTCCTAAACCCATTTTAAAAGTTAAAGTACTTATCTTTTTCACCACGACTTTACTTTACGACTTTTTTCCACACCCAAACATCAAGCAATACTTTCCAAAGGCTTCATTATATTTTTTCAGAACAAGTTTTTTTCTTAATATCCTTCATAAACCAACTTTACAAGTTGAAGTAGTTATCTTTTTCACCACAACTTTACTTTACGACTTTTTGCACACCCCAAGATCAAGCAATACTTTTCAAAAGATATTTCAGAGCAAGTTCCTTTCCTATTGTCCCTCCTAAACCCATTTTACAAGTTGAAGCATCCATCCTTTTCACCCACAACTTTACTTTACAGCTTTTTGAATGCCCCAACACCAAGCAATAACTTTCAAAAGGCATTTCAGAGCAACTTCTTTTCTTAATATCCCTTCTAAACCTATTTTCCAACTTGAAGTACCCATCCTTTTCACCCACAACTTTACATTACAGCTTTTTGGAAACCTCAAAACCAAGCAATACTTTTCAAAAGGTACTTCAGAACAAGTTCCTTTCTTAATGCCCCTTCTAAACCCATTTTCCAACTTGAAGTACCCATCCTTTTCACCCACAACTTTACATTACAGCTTTTTGGATACCTCAACACCAAGAAATACTCTTCAAAAGACATTTCAGAACAAGTTCCTTTCTTAATATCCCTCCTAAACCCATTTTACAAGTTGAAGCATCCATCCTTTTCACCACAACTTTACTTTACAGCTTTTTGAATGCCCCAACACCAAGCAATACCTTTCAAAAGGCATTTCAGAGCAACTTCTTTTCTTAATGTCCTTCCAAAACCCATTTTCCAACTTTAAGTACCCATCATTTTCACCCATGACTTTACTTTACGACTTTTTGCATACCCCAACATCAAGCAATACTTTTCAATGGCTTTATTATTTCTTTTCAGAACAAGTTCTTTACGTAATGTCCTTCCTAAAACAATTTTACAAGTTGAAGTACTCATCTTTTCCCACACAACTTTATTATAAGGCTTTTCAAATACCCCAACACCAAGCAATACTTTTCAAAAGACATTCCAGAGCAAGTTCCTTTCTTAATGTCCCTTCTAAACCCATTTTCCAACTTAAAGTACCCATCTTTTTCACCACAACTTTACGTTACGACTTTTTTCCACACCCAAACATCAAGCAGTACTTTTCAAAAGGCTTTATTATATCTTTTCAGAACAAGTTTTTTTCTTAATGTCCTTCACAAACCAATTTTACAAGTTGAAGTAGTTATCTTTTTCACCACAACTTTACTTTACGACTTTTTGCACACCCCAAGTTCAAGCAATACTTTTCAAAAGACATTTCAGAGCAAGTTCCTTTCCTAATGTCCCTCCTAAACCCATTTTACAAGTTGAAGCATACATCCTTTTCACCCACAACTTTACTTTACAGCTTTTTGAATGCCCCACTACCAAGCAATACCTTTCAAAAGGCATTTGAGAGCAACTTCTTTTCTTAATGTCCCTTCTAAACCTATTTTCCAACTTGAAGTACCCATCCTTTTCACCCACAACTTTACATTACAGCTTTTTGGATACCTCAACACCAAGCAATACTCTTCAAAAGGCATTTCAGAACAAGTTCCCTTCTTAATGCCCCTTCTAAACCCATTTTCCAACTTGAAGTACCCATCCTTTTCACCCACAACTTTACTTTACAGCTTTTTGGATACCACAACACCAAGAAATACTTTTCAAAAGACATTTCAGAGCAAGTTCCTTTCTTAATGTCCCTCCTAAACCCATTTTACAAGTTGAAGCACCCATTCTTTTCACCCACAACTTTACTTTACAGCTTTTTGGATACCACAAGCACCAAGCAATACCTTTCAAAAGGCATTTCAGAGCAACTTGTTTTCTTAGAGTGCCTTCTAAACCCATTTTCCAACTTGAAGTACCCATCCTTTTCACCCACAACTTTACTTTACAGCTTTTTGGATACCTTAACACCAAGATATACTTTTCAAAAGGCATTTCAGAGCAAGTTCATTTCTCAATGTCCCTCCTAAACCCATTTTACAAGTTGAAGCATCCATGCTTTTCACTCACAACTATACTATATAGCTTTTTGGATGCCTTAACACCAAGAAATAGTTTTCAAAAGGCATTTCAGAGCAAGTTTCTTTGTTTATGTTCCTTTTAAAACCATTTTCAAACTTGAAGTACCCATTCCTTTTCACCCATAACTTTACTTTACAGCTTTTTAGATGCCACAACACCAAGAAATACCTTTCAAAAGGCTTTTCAGAGCAACTTATTTTCTTAAGGTGCTTTTTAAACCCATTTTCCAACTTCAAGTACCCATCCTTTTCACCCACAACTTTACTTTACAGCTTTTTGGATACCTCAACACCAAGCAATACTTTTCAAAAGGCATTTGAGAGCATGTTCCTTTCTTAATGTCCCTCCTAAACCCATTTTACAAGTTGAAGAGTTCCAAATATTTTCCCGGAAGAAGAAAAGTTCAACTTCGATTCTGAATTTTCTCTTTTCTCAAAGAAGTGAAGAAAAGTTCAACTTAAATTCTGAATAAAAACTTACACACACACAAAAACTTACACACACAAAAAAAACTTACACACACACAAAAACTTACACATACAAAAAAACTTACACACACACAAAAACTTACACACACAAAAAAAACTTAAACACACACAAAAACTTACACACACACACACCAAAACTTACACACACACAAAAACCTACCCACACACACACAAAACTTACACACACACACACACACACACACACACACATAAAAACTTACACACACACACACACACTCACACACACACAAACACACACACACACACACAAAAACTTACACACACACAAAAATTTACACACACACACAAAACACTTACACACACACAAAAACTTACACACACATAAAAACTTAAACACACACAAAAACTTACACACACACAAAAACTTACACACACACAAAAACTTACACACACACAAAACTACACACAACACACACAACAAACACACACACAACACACAAAACGTACACACACACACACACACACACACACACACACACACACACACACACACAAAAAATTACACACACAAACACAAAAAATTACACAAAAAAAAAATTACAAAAACACAAAAACTTACACACACACATAAACTAACACAAACACACACAAAAAAAAAAAATTACACAAACACAAAAACCTACACACACACAAAAACTTACACACACACAAAAACTTACACACACACAAAAAACTTACACACACAAAAAAAACTTACACACACACAAAACTTACACACGCACACAAAATCTTACACACACACACACAAAAACTTACACACACACAAAAACTTAGACACACAAAAAAAAAATTACACACACACAAAAAATTACACACACACACAAAAACTTACACACACACAAAAACTTACACACACACAAAAACTTACAAGCACACAAAAACTTACACACACACAAAAACTTACACACACACACACAAAAACTTACACACATATAAAAACTTACACACACACACAAAAACTAACAAAAACAAAAATACTTACACACACACAAAAACTTACACGCACACAAAACTTACACACACACAAAAACTTACACACACACAAAAACTTACACACACACATAAAAACTAACACACACACAGAAACTTACACACACACATAAAAACTTACACACACACACACACACACACACACACACACACAGAAACTTACACACACACACACAAACTTACACACACAAAAACTTACACACACACAAAAACTCACACACAAACAAAAAATTACACACACAAAAAAACTTACACACACACACAAAAACACACACACTCACAAAAAAATACACACACACACACACACAAACTCACAAAACAACAAAAACATACACACACACACACAAAAACTTACACACACACACACAAAAACTTACACACACACACAAAAACTTACACACACACACAAAAACACACACACACAAACTTACACAACCACACACACAGATACGAAACACATAGAGACGACACACACATAGAGACAGAACACACACAGAGACGACAAACACACATAGACGACATACACACAGAGACGACTTCCAATGTAAGAGCATGTAAAGAGTACGATCGCTATATCCACATGCATATTTCATGTTGTCATAGATGGCAGCACACCTGCTCAGACACACACTCATAGTGAGAGACAGACAAAAAGTTGGGTTATTTTAGATTCACTTAGGTTAGGTTAGTTGAGAGACAGGCAACGTTAGGTGTATGGTTAGATTAAGTTAGGTTAGGCTAGATTAAGTTAGGTTAGGTTAAGTTAGGTTAGGTTAGCCTACGTACGCTCGTGTACGTAGGCTAACCTAACCTAACTTAACCTAACTTAACCTAACTTAATCTAGCCTAACCTAACTTAATCTAACCATACACATAACTTTGCCTGTCTCTCACCTAACCTAACCTAAGTGAATATAAAATAACCTAACTTTTTGCCTGTCTCTCACTATGAGTGTGTGTCTGAGCAGGTGTGCTGCCATCTATGATAACATGAAATATACTTGCGGCTATAGCGATCGTACTCTCTGCTTGCTTTTACATTTGAAGTCGTCTCTGTGTGTGTCGTATCTGTGTGTGTGTCGTCTCTTTGTGTTTGTAGTCTCTGTGTTTGTGCTGTTTCTCTCTATATGTAGTCTCTATGTATGTTTCGTATCTGTGTGTGTAAGTTTTTTTTTTGTGTGTGTGTAAGTTTTTGTGTGTGTGTGTAAGTTTTTGTGTATGTGTGTGTGGTTGTGAGTATTTGTGTGTGTGTGTGTGTGTGGGTAAGTTTTTGTTTGTGTGTGTGTGTGTGTGTGTGTATGTTTTTTTGTGTGTGTAAGTTTTTGTGTGTGTGTGTGTAAGTTTTTGTGTGTGTGTAAGTTTTTGTGTGTGTGTAAGTTTTTGTGTGTGTAAGTTTTTGTGTGTGTGTGTAAGTTTTTTTGTGTGTGTGTAGTGTGTGTGTTTGTGTGTGTGTGTAAGTTTTTTGTGTGTGTTTTGTGTGTGTGTGTGTTTGTGTGTGTGTGTGTGTTTGTGTTTTATTTGTGTGTGTAAGTTTTTGTGTGTGTGTTAGTTTTGTGTGTGTGTGTAAGTTTTTTTGTGTGTTTTATTTTTTTGTGTGTGTGTGTGTTAGTTTGTGTGTGTGTATAAGTTTTTTTGTGTGTGTGTGTAAGTTTTTGTGTGTTTGTAAGTATTTGTGTGTGTGTAAGTTTTTGTGTGTGTAAGTTTTTTGTGTGTGTGTAAGTTTGTGTGTTTTGTGTGTGTGTGTAAGTTTTTGTGTGTGTGTAAGTTTTTTTGTGTGTGTTAGTTTTTCTGTGTGTGTAATTTTTTTTGTGTGTGTGTTAGTTTTTGTGTATGTGTGTGTGTAAGTTTTTGTGTGTGTGTGTGATTTTTGTGTGTGTCTAAGTTTTTTTTTGTGTATTTGTAGAGTTTTTGTGTGTGTGTAAGTTTTTTTTGTGTGTGTGTGTAAGTTTTGTGTGTGTGTAAGTTTTTTTGTGTGTGTGTAAGTTTTTTGTGTGTGTAAGTTTTTATGTGTGTGTAGGTGTTTGTGTGTGTGTGTAAGTTTTTGTGTGCGTGTAAGTTTTTGTGTGTGTGTAAGTTTTTGTGTGTGTGTAAGTTTTTGTGTGTGTGTAAGTTTTTGTGTGTGTGTGTGTGTGTGTAAGTTTATGTGTGTGTTTTATTTTTTGTGTGCGTGTAAGTTTTTTTTTGTGTGTGTAAGTTTTTTTGTGTGTGTGTCTAAGTTTTTGTGTGTAAGTAAGTTTTGTGTGTGTGTGTGTAAGTTTTTTTGTGTGCGTGTAAGTTTTTTTTGTGTGTGTGTATGTTTTTTTTGTGTGTGTAAGTTTTTTTGTGTGTTTAAGTTTTTTTTTGTGTTCAAGTTTTTGTGTGTGTGTTTGTAAGTTTTTTTTTGTTTTTAAGTTCTTATTTTTGTTTTTTTTTTTTTTTGTGTGTGTTAATTTTTGTGTGTGTTTAAGTTTGTGTGTGTGTGTGTAAGTTTTTGTGTGTGTGTAAGTTTTTTTATGTGTGTAAGTTTTTTTGTTTGTGTGTAATTTTTTGTGTGTGCATAAGTTCTTTTTTGTGTGTGTAAGTTTTTGTGTGTGTGTAAGTTTTTATGTGTTTGTGTAAGTTTTTGTGCTTGTGTAAGTTTTGTGTGTGTGTGGGTAGGTTTTTGTGTGTGTATAAGTTTTTGTGTGTGTGTGTGTGTGTGAGTTTTATTATGTGTGTAAGTTTTTGCGTGTGTGTAAGTTTTTGTGTGTGTTTGTGTGTGTGTAAGTTTTTTTGTGTGTTTAAGTTTTTATTCACAATTGAATTTGAACTTTTCTTCACTTCTTTGAGAAAAGAGAAAATTCAGAATCGAAGTTGAACTTTTCTTCTTCCGGGAAAATATTTGGAACACTTCAACTTGTAAAATGGGTTTAGGAGGGACATTAAGAAAGGAACATACTCTGAAATACCTTTTGAAAAGTATTGCTTGGTGTTGAGGTATCCAAAAAGCTGTAAAGTAAAGTTGTGGGTGAAAAGGGTGGGTACTTCAAGCTGGAAAATGGGTTTAGAAGGGACATTAAGAAAAAAAGTTGCTCTGAAATGCCTTTTGAAAAGTATTGCTTGGTGTTGTGGTATCCAAAAAGCTGTAAAGTAAAGTTGTGGGTGATAAGGATGGGTACTTCAAGTTGGAAAATGGGTTTAGAAGGGACATTACGTAAAGAACTTGCTATGAAATGTCTTTTGAAAGGTATTTCTTGGTGTTGAGGTATCCAAAAAGCTGTAAAGTAAAGTTGTGGGTGAAAAGGATGGGTACTTGAAGTTGGAAAATGGGTTTAGAAGGGACATTAAGAAAGGAACTTGCTCTGAAATGCCTTTTGAAAAGTATTTCTTAATGTTGAGGTATCCAAAAAGCTGTAAAGTATAGTTGTGAGTGAAAAGGATGGATGCTTCAAGTTGTAAAATGGGTTTAGGAGGGACATTACGAAAGGAACTTGCTCTGAAGTGTATTTTGAAAGTTATTACTCGGTGTTGAGGTATCCAAAAAGCTGTAAAGTAAAGTTGTAGGTGAAAAGGATGGTTGCTTCAACTTGTAAAATGGGTTTAGTAGGGACATAAAGAAAGGAACTTGCTCTGAAATGCCTTTTAAAAGGTATTTCTTGGTGTTGAGGTATCCAAAAAGCTGTAAAGTAAAGGTGTGGGAGAAAAGGAAGGGTCCTTCAACTTGGAAAATAGGTTTAGGAGGGACATTAAGAAAGGAACTTGCTCTGAAATGTCTTTTGAAAAGTATTGCTTGGTTTTGAGGTATCCAAAAAGCTGTAATGTAAAGTTGTGGGTGAAAAGGATGGGCACTTCAAGTTGGAAAATAGGTTTAGAAGGGACATTAAGAAAAGAAGTTGCTCTGAAATGCATTTTGAAAGGTATTGCTTGGTGTTGGGGCATTCAAAAGGCTGTAAGGTAAAGTTGTGGGTGAAAAGGATGGATGCTTCAACTTGTAAAATGGGTTTAGGAGGTACATTAGGAAAGGAACTTGCTCTGAAATGTCTTTTGAAAAGTATTGCTTGGTGTTGTGGTATTCGAAAAGCCTTATAGTAAAGTTGTGGGGGAAAAGATGAGTACTTCAACTTGTAACATTGGTTTAGGAAGGACATTACCTAAAGAACTTGTTCTGAAAAAATATAATAAAGCCATTGGAAAGTATTGCTTGATGTTGGGGTATGCAAAAAGTCGTAAAGTAAAGTCGTGGGTGAAAAGGATGGGTACTTCAAGTTGGAAAATGGGTTTAGGAAGGACATTGAGAGAAGAACTTGTCCTGAAATGCCTTTGAAAAGTATTGCTTGATGCTGGGGGTGTGCAAAAAGTCGTAAAGTAAAGTTATTGGGAAAAGGATGGCTATTTCAACTTGTAAAATGGGTTTAGGAATGACATTAAGAAAAGAAGTTGCTCTGAAATGCCTTTTGAAAAGTATTGCTTGGTGTTGGGGCATTCAAAAAGCTGTAAAGTAAAGTTGTGGTGAAAAGGATGGATGCTTCAACTTGTAAAATGGGTTTTGGAGGGACATTAAGAAAGGAACTTGTTCTCTGAAATGTCTTTTGAAGAGTATTTCTTGGTGTTGAGGTATCCAAAAAACTGTAATGTAAAGTTGTGGGTGAAAAGGATGGGTACTTCAAGTTTGAAAATGGGTTTAGAAGGGGCATTAAGAAAGGAACTTGTTCTGAAATGCCTTTTGAAAAGTATTGCTTGGTGTTGAGGTATCCATAAAGCAGTAAATTAAAGTTGTGGGTGAAAAGGATGGGTACTTCAAGTTGGAAAATCGGTTTAGGAGGGATATTAAGAAAGGATGTTGCTCTGAAATGTCTTTTGAAAGGTATTGCTTGGTGTTGGAGCATTCAAAAAGCTGTAAAGTAAAGTTGTGGGTGAAAAGGATGGATACTTCAACTTGTAAAATGGGTTTAGGAGGGACATTAGGAAAGCAACTTGCTCTGAAATGTCTTTTGAAAATTATTGCTTGATCTTGGGGTGTGCAAAAAGTCGTAAAGTAAAGTTGTGGTGAAAAAGATAACTACTTCAACTTGTAAAATTGGTTTATGAAGGACATTAAGAAAAAAACTTGTTCTGAAAAAATATAATAAAGCCTTTGGAAAGTATTGCTTGATGTTTTTGTGTGGAAAAAAGTCGTAATGTAAAGTCGTGGTGAAAAAGATAAGTACTTTAACTTGTAAAATGGGTTTAGGAAGAAAATTACGTAAAGAACTCGTTCTGAAAAGATATAATAAAGCCTTTTGAAAAGTATTTCTTGATGTTGGGGTATTCGAAAAGCCTTATAGTAAAGTTATGGGGGAAAAGATGAGTACTTCAACTTGTAAAATTGGTTTAGGAAGGACATTACGTAAAGAATTTGTTCTGAAAAAATATAATAAAGCCATTGGAAAGTATTGCTTGATGTTGGGGTATGCAAAAAGTCGTAAAGTAAAGTCATGGGGAAAAAGATAAGCACTTCAACTTGTAAAATGGGTTTAGGAAGGACATTAAGAGAAGAACTTGTTCTGAAATGCCTTTGAAAAGTATTGCTTGATGCTGGGGGTGTGCAAAAAGTCTTAAAGTAAAGTTATGGGGGAAAGGATGGCTACTTCAACTTGTAAAATGGGTTTAGGAATGACATTAAGAAAGGAACTTGTTCTGAAATGTCTTTTGAAAAGTATTGCTTGATCTTGGGGTGTGCAAAAAGTCGTAAAGTAAAGTTGTGGTGAAAAAGATAACTACTTCAACGTTTAAAATTGGTTTATGAATGACATTAAGAAAATAACTTGTTCTCAAAAGATATAATAAAGCCTTAAAAAAGTATTAAAAATGGGGGCTCAGGGGCCTTTGGGACGGCAGGGGCCCTTTGTGAGCCCGGGGGACCTTTGAGGACCGGGGGCTTCTTTCGGGTTGGGGTAGGGGCATCGGAGCCCTTTGGGGTTGGGGTAGGGGTATCTGAGCCCTTTGGGGTTGGGGTAGGGACCTCACGACACTGTTCAAATGGAACTTGTGTATTATATTGACTAGAGAGTTTCACCCTCAAATCCTCTTCTAGAACATCTTCTAAAATCATCTTTTAAAATGTCTCTAACTGTTTCATCGAAATAATTCCCTAAAATGTCTAAAACGCTTTCGCCCATTTCAACTTGTAAAAAGGGTTTAGGATGGACATTAAGAAAATAACTTGTTCTGAAAAGATATAATAAAGCCTTAAAAAAGTATTAAAAAATGGGGGCTCAGGGGCCTTTGGGACGGCGGGGGCCCTTTGGGAGCCCGGGGGACTTTTGGGGACCGGGGGCTTTCTTCGGGGTTGGGGTAGGGGGATCGGAGCCCTTTGGGATTGGGGTAGGGACCTCACGACACTGTTCAAATGGATCTTGTGTATTATAACGATCACAGAGTTTCACCCTCAAATCCTCTTCTAAAACCTCTTCTAAAATCATCTTTTAGAATGTCTAAAATGGTTTCGCCCATTTCAACTTGTAAAATGGGTTTAGGATGGACATTAAGAAAATAACTTGTTCTGAAAAGATTTAAAAAAGCCTTAAAAAAGTATTAAAAAATGGGGGCTCAGGGAACTTTGGGACGGCGGGGGGCCCTTTTGGGCGCCGGGGGACCTTTGAGGACCGGGGGCTTCCGTCGAGGTTGGGGTAGGGGGATCGGAGCCCTTTGGGGTTGGGGTAGAAGACCTCACGACACTGTTCAAATGAAACTTGTGTATTATAACGACCACAGAGTTTCACCCTCAAATCCTCTTCTAAAACATCTTCTAAAATCATCTTTTAAAATGTCTAAAATGGTTTCGTCCATTTCAACTTGTAAAATGGGTTTAGGATGGAAATTAAGAAAATAACTTGTTCTGAAAAGTTATAATAAAGCCTTAAAAAGTATTAAAAAATGGGGGCTCAGGGGCCTTTGGGACGCCGGGGGGCCCTTTGGGGCGCCGGGGGACCTTTGAGGGCCGGGAGCTTCCGTCGGGGTTGGGGTAGGGGGGTCGGAGCCCTTTGGGGTTGGGGTAGGGACCTCACGACACTGTTCAAATGGAACTTGTGTATTATAACGACCACAGCGTTTCACCCTCAAATCCTCTTCTAAAATATCTTTTAAAATCATCTTTTAAAATGTCTCTAACTGTTTCGCCGAAATAATTCCCTAAAATGTCTAAAACGCTTTCGCCCAAATAACCCCAAAACGTAATTTCTGCGTGTTCCTTTTGTTTCTGGCATCCCTGCGCTGTCACATTTGAAATTCCTAGAAAATCCTTTCCCGCGTTAATCTCTTCATCTCTAAGATCAAAACATTCGCCTGGAGTCAATTCTCCTGACATCATCTGTCAGACGTTAATTAAACTTCGCCCGGAGACAATTAACCTTGACATCATCTGTCAGCCATTAATGAACTTCGCCCGGAAACAACTAACCCTGACATCGTTAATTACGATGAGACGTTAGACGTTAATTAACTTCGCTCGGAGACATTTCTTGGAAACCTGTTCTCCCTGGGGATTCCATGCCCATATTTGGTGCCCCGTCACGACTGACAGCACAGGTGTTCTCCCTAGGGACTCTATGCCCATATATGGTGTGGGTACGGGACCTCCTGAGGCCTTTCTACTAATAAATAAATCCCAAAACGAGTAAAACTTAAGCTGAACATGCGAATCAAGCTTGAAACTAAAAAAAATATTTGGCTATTAAGGTATAAATGAAACTCAAAATGAACAGAAATTTAATAAGCAATCATAGCAAACAAAAAAATAATGGTTACTGATATAAATAAGTAAATAAATCTTAAAACGAGTGAAACTTAAATTGAATATGCTAAACCAGCTTTGAACTAACTAGATTATTTACAAGGAAAGATTTGGCTTTTACCCCCTTCTTTCATAGTAAAATTTTAAGACCTGGTGAGACATTTGCACTTCTCTGAAAACAAATCATATTAGAAATATTATCTCTTGTTTTTATTCAAAAATAGAAAATAAGAATAAAAATTACATCAACATTAGATGTTGAACTGATTAAATGTCAGCGATTAATATAATTATATCTCAAATATTTATTTTAATTTCATTAGTTATTTCCAAGACTGTTAAAAACAAAAGTAGTTTTAATAAAAACAAAAGATTGGATACTGCCCTTTCCTTAAATCAAGAGTCTATGGCATGCTGTTTCATTTGTGCCTTACTAAAAACTAATCACATAACAAATATTTTCTTTTGTACGTGTTAAGACCTTTAAAATAGATATACAAATTATTTTAAAATGAAATTTTCAACTGATGGTCTTTCAAAAATAAATAGTATTATACATCAAACATATAGTTGGTTATTATATTAAAATTTCAAAATTGGTCGAAAAATATATAGTTTTCACAGTCGAATACATTTAAAGTTGGAGATAACCTCAATTCCCTATCTTCCTGGAAAAAAAATACCAAATATATAACCCTAACTTAAGGGTTGTGACACCTTTTTCACCATAGTAACAACCCCTAAAAACAATATTAGCAATATATCATAGGAAAAATTTAATTGCTGACACCGGGTCATTCATGCCCCCTCCACCACAAAAAATGACAATATTTTAATTTACATGAGCTTATGGGAGCTAACTCCTGGATTTCTATGGAAGGAGAAAACTTCCTAGCCCCCCCCCAAACACACACAAACCAAAATTATTAACAATCTTAAATTCAAAAGAATTGGAACTAACCCCTGGATCTACATGGCCAGACCCCATCCTCCTCATAAAAAAGTTTTTTAATAATATTCTATTTACAAACCTTAAGGGGACTGACCCCTGGTCTTTCATAGCCTGATCCATCCCCCCCCAATTTTTAAATTTTTTTAAATCTCCTATTCCATATCTTTTGAGGCCTAACCCTGGCCCTATATGGCTCAACACTACCCTCCGCCCCAAATAAAAAGAAGCAAAATTAACGATAATTTATTTCAAACTTATTGGAACTGACTCCTGGCCCTTCAAGGTTTATCCCACCTGAAAAATCAACGATATATTTACTTATGGAGTCTGATCCCTTTCCCTTAAAGATATTTCTTCCAAAAACTTATGAAAATGACCTCTGGCCCTCCTTAACATAACACCCTTCCTAAAAAAATATTAACGAACCCCCCACCCAAATAAAAACATTAGAGATGAATTATTCCAGAATTCATGGGAGCTGACCTCAGGTACTTTATCGACGGAGATCTATCCCTCCCAAAAAAAGGGCATGAATATTTTATTCCAAAACCTAAAATAGCTATCCCTTGACTCACCGTAGTCCACTTCCCTCCCCCCCCAAAATTTTTTTTTTATATATTTTATTTCTAATCTTTGGGAAGTTGAAACCTGATTCTCCAGGGCTAACCCCCCCCCCTTCTTAAAAAATATTAGTAATACTTTTTTTAGAACTTATGAGCCTCCATGGGCGTACCCCTTTTCACCGAAAAGAGAATTTTACCTCTATTTTATTCCAAAACTAATGAAATATGAAACCTGGAACTCCATTGACCCTCTCCCCCTCAGAAAAATAGCAATATTTTATTCTAAGACTTATGGGAGCTAATCCCATAAGAGATCCCTGATCCCTGAGATCCCTGAGAGAGAGAGAGAGAGAAA
Organism: Artemia sp. Qi Xiang Cuo; assembly: GCF_049724085.1. Taxonomy (NCBI): domain Eukaryota; kingdom Metazoa; phylum Arthropoda; class Branchiopoda; order Anostraca; family Artemiidae; genus Artemia; species Artemia sp. Qi Xiang Cuo. The sequence goes on along the minus strand of NC_142797.1, from coordinate 91,759,818 downwards.
GAGAGTGAGACAAAGAAAGAGAGAGAGAAAGAGAGACAGACAGACAGACAGAAATAAAAACATATAGACATACGCAAAAACTAACGCAAACGCATACACAGACACAGAAAGAAAGACACACTAAGAGTCAGACACGCTGGCACACTTAGACAGTCAAAGAGACGGTCAGACAAACAGATACAGAAAGGGAAAGACACAAACACACACGACAAACACACAGAGACTCAAAAGTACACAAACAGATAGTCACACACACCTAAAAAGAGACAAACAGACGGTCAAGCACACTGGCACACAAAGAGATAGACCTACACACACATATTCACTATCACAAAGAGAGAGAGAGAGACACTAACACTTGCCTATACAATACACAGAGATAAACTTTCAGAGACAGCCATACATGTACTCACATATACACAAAAAGACAGAGACACAGACAGACAAACATAAGGTCAGACACAAAGGCAAACAGAGACAGAGATTCAGACACATACACAAACACAGAGAGACATACACGTAAAGACACACTGACACACACGCATACACAGAGACACACAGAGACAGACATACAGACACATTGTCAGGCACAAAGGGGCTCAGACAGAGACAGACAGGCACACACACACACACACACACACACACACACACAAACACACAGAGACAAACACGCACAGACAGAAAGACACAAACGCATATACAGAGGCAGACAAGAAGACAGACAAACATAGTGTGAGACACCCAGGCACACATAGACTGACACACAGACAAACACGGATAGAGAGAGAGACAAAATCAGACACACAAAAACACAGAGACACACATAGAGACAAACAGTCACACACGCATGCTCTAAGACACCCACTGACGGACAAACAGACGATTGGGCACACAACCACAAAGAAAGGAGAGACAGACACAGACACAAACCCGGAAAGTCTTATACATTAAGACAGACAAATACACAAGCATAAAAATTGACACTCAAAGATAGACACAAAGACAGACAAACTGACGGTCAGACACGCAGGCACACAGAGTAAGAGAATAACACACAAAAAAGCAAACTGAGATAAACATAGACACACACACACATACACACACACACACACACACAACCACAAACAGAGAAACACAGAGAAAAACAAAGAGATGATCATTCACACAGGCACAGAGACAGAGAGACAGACATACACAAAAACACCTAAAGACAGACACGTTGAAAAACAGATAGTCAGACAAAAATTCAAAAAGAATGGGAGAAAGACCAACAAATACAAACGGACAGAGAGAGAGAGAGAAAGACAGAGAGAGAGAAAGAGAGAGAGAGAGAGAGAGAGAGAGAGAGAGAGAGAGAGAGAGAGAGAGAGAGAGAGAGAGAGAGAGAGAGAGAGAGAGAGAGAGAGAGAGAGAGAGAGAGAGAGAGAGAGAGAGAGAGAGAGAGAGAGAGAGAGAGAGAGAGAGAGAGAGAGAGAGAGAGAGAGAGAGAGAGAGAGAGAGAGAGAGAGAGAGAGAGAGAGAGAGAGAGAGAGAGAGAGAGAGAGAGAGAGAGAGAGAGAGAGAGAGAGAGAGAGAGAGAGAGAGAGAGAGAGAGAGAGAGAGAGAGAGAGAGAGAGAGAGAGAGAGAGAGAGAGAGAGAGAGAGAGAGAGAGAGAGAGAGAGAGAGAGAGAGAGAGAGAGAGAGAGAGAGAGAGAGAGAGAGAGAGAGAGAGAGAGAGAGAGAGAGAGAGAGAGAGAGAGAGAGAGAGAGAGAGAGAGAGAGAGAGAGAGAGAGAGAGAGAGAGAGAGAGAGAGAGAGAGAGAGAGAGAGAGAGAGAGAGAGAGAGAGGGAAGCTACTCCTTCCCAAGGTTAGTTTTTGTATTTTTAAGTGGGAAATACCCTCTTAACATCAGTTGAATTAGATTCCTTACTCCTTATTTGGTAACAATGTTTCGCTTGTTTCTAAGTAAATATGCACCTATATCTGAAGGCCTCAGTATTATCTTGGATTAGAAAGGAAAAATGTGCATAAATTACAGTTGCATTAAAGTCTGCTACAACCTACAAATATTCATGAATTTTACTATAATAGGCACAGTTATGCAAAAAAAACCTATTTGATTTCAGATGCGATACCCTCATGAATAATAAGTGTTTTTATCTTCGCTCAGGTTGAAGTGTGGCTACCCTTAAAATAATGAATGCAATATATCTGTCAATAAATCGATAACTCTATAACTCTTTTGCACTATATCAATAACTCTATTAATATATCAATAACTCTATAATTCTATAAATCAATAACTCTATAACTCTATATGTCAATAACTCTATTGATTAGTTAGTGATGGATAAACCCTGAAAGTAATTTCCTCCAGGGGATATACTGATTCTGATTTTTGTAATTTGATAACAGAAGTGAGCCCAAGAGTTCGTAGGGAGATTTTTGCACAGGGTGGGATAAAATGCAGCTTTTTGCTATTTCATTGTGCCGATTATGTCCATCTGAAATGGTGTTCCAAGTTTTGCCTCTATGGCCATGCAAAATCACAGTGTAGAGGTAGTAAAAACTGCTATTGGTGAACAGAAGATCACCCATGTGCAAAATATACGAAACCTTTTTCCAGAAAACCGTCTTGTCGCATATGTGTTAAGGCAAAAATCAAGTACCGACCACACACAGCGTATGAACACGTGAAGTGTTTGACTGTCAGAGCTATTACGTGAAAGCTGAAATTAACCACTACTTACCATTAGTGATGTCTAGTTCTAATAACTGTATATTAAATGTAAATAGTGATTCCGATTCATTGAAGTTTTTAAAAATTAATCTGAAACACTCGCACAGCGCTAAGGTACAAATTCAGACGATCTGAAACATTAGACGATCTGAAGCTTATGTTCTATTACTTCAAGAACTGTATGTAAACAATTTTCGGAAATTTTATACATTCCACCTAATTATGTAGTTTTAGCTAGTTCTGACCTTAGAAAGAGAATTTATAGTGCGGGAATACTATTTAAAAATAGTTTAAATTGTCATATCCATTATGATATTTCTTGTAATGAGGGTGTAAATTTTGCGCTTTATCTTAAATGTAGAGTATTTAATGTTTCTACTTTCTACGTCCCCTCCTGTGTTCTGTCCGTTTGCAATAATATCGGTATTTTAGATAATGTTTAAGATTTTATAAGCTTCGTTATTCGCGGAGATTTTAACCCTAAAAGTTCTTTATGACTAGATAATAGTTCTCACCTTCATAAGTTTGTAAAAGATGGTATACCATCACTTTCAGATCAAACAGTTCGTAGTAACGAACTGGAAGTAAAGCGTGACCCGGCTCAATAGTAACCAAAACTCTAAAAAACGGAATTTTGATACCAATAGATACATCAAAAGAATCAGATTTTTATGCTGATTTAAAACATATAAGTTTCATCAAGTTTAGTCTCACCCATGAAAATTTACGCGCCTGAGAACATTTGCCTTATTTTCAAAAAAAGAGAACCCCCCTCCTAAAAGCTATAAAACCTTAATGAAAATCACACCATCATATTCAGCGTATCAGAGAACCTTTCTGTAGAGGTTTGAAGATCATATCTACAAAGACGTGGAATTTTGTAATTTTTTGCCTGAAAAAAGATCACGGAAGCGTGTTTATTTATTTTTTTTTTTTTTTTTTTTTGGGGGGGGGGGGGTTACCCAGGGGTTATCTTATTGACCCCGTGGTCCTTGAATATCGCGGGAGGGCTCATTTGAACTGAAATTAAAAGTTCTAGTGCCCTTTTTAAGGGTCCAAAAAAATGGCGGGTAACTAGGCCCCCTACCAAACTCATTTATTTCCATAATTCACGCGATCAAAATTTTGAAATGGCCATTTTGTTCAGCATGGTCAAAAATATAATAAATATGTCTTTGAGGATGACTTAATCCCCCACAGTCCCCAGGGGAAGGGCTGCAAGCTATGAACTTTAACCAATGTTTACATATAGGGCTAGTATTGGTTATTAAGAAGTATACAGACGTTTTCAGGGGAGATTTTTTCTAGTAGTGTAGGGGAGGGAGTAGAAGGCTATCTTATACTCGTGACATTACCACGTGGTTTATGGTTTTCTCAGTGAGAATGAAAAAACAGAATTTTTCTCGCTTGAAAAAACATGAATTTTCTCACTTTGATGGATATTTTCTTGGACGGTTATGTGTGTTGGTCAATTTATTTGATGTTTTTCATGGATGTCAACAGCAATTCATGTCTGTTTTATGGTTTTTGTCAGTGAGAATGGAAAAACAGGAACTTTCTCACATTTATGGATGTCAACAACAATTTATGTCTGTTTTATGGTTTTTGTCAGTGAGAATGGAAAAACAGAAACTTTCTCACATTTATTGATGTTAACAGCAATTCATATCTGTTTTATGGTATTTGTCAGTGAGAATGAAAAATCAGGAATTTTCTCACTTTGATGGATGTCAACATTAATTTATGTCTGTTTTATGTTTTTTGTCAGTGAGAATGTACATGCTCGACAAGAATGTTATGAGATTGTTTGGCTAACCTAACCTGAGAAATTGGTTTACATAAATGGTGGGGGAATTATTGGTTCACGAATGGGGAATTAAGAAACAATCATGGCTTCTTTGATCTTTAGGC
>NC_142797.1:91734775-91754686 GCF_049724085.1 Artemia sp. Qi Xiang Cuo | reverse complement strand
AGTTTCAAGGCCCTTATGCCCATATGGCGAAGCAAGGATTTGTCTCTGTGGCTTAAGACACGAATTTTCGACACCCTGATCATCCCCATCACAATAGACTCATGTGAAACATGGCACTGAAGGTAAATGACAACCGTTGACTCGTAGGATTTAAAACTAAGTGCCTCCGCCGCATCGCCGGGATCACTTACCTCAATATAATCTCAAATGTCTAACTTCCCGAGCACCTTAAAGTACAACAAACAATTCTCATGAAGATCCAGCTCCAGCAACTTCGATGGCTTGATCACGTACAACGGATGAGTTAGTCCCGTCTCCCAAAAATCACCTTCGAAGGCTAAATTCACGGTTCTCGTCCTCTTGGTCGTCCCCCAAAAAGGTGGAAGAAAAACTTTGCACCTTACTGCCTCTCGAACATTCTTCGCCTAGCAGAAGACCGTAAAGCATACAAAAGGTACATCCACACCATTACGAAGAAAGAGGCCCTAAGACCACTTTCAAGGACGGATGGGACTTAAGTCAAGTAAATCAAATTGTGCAAACATCGTTCCTATATGCCCTCATGGCATAGGTTAAAACCCTTTAAATGCCCTGAGGGTTGTGGGGGAGTGTCCTCCGCAAAAACATTTTTGCTATCTGGAAATCAACTGCGCTTAAAAAAATGGCTATCTCTAAATTTTGATTGGATGTGTTTGGGAAAATGATGGGCGTGGGGGTTAGTTGTCCTCAAATCACTTTCGACTAGTAAAAAGGGCACTAGCCACTCCAATTTTCAATCGAATGAGCTATTTTGGAAGTTTCTACGACAACTCCTTCGATACGAAGTGCCCAGGTATGGAGAAAAAAAAAACACATTGTGCCCACATCGTTTTTTACTTAGGCAGCGCTAACGCGCTGCCTATGATTGGTTTTATTTTAAAAGTTGGTTTTCAGTAATTTCAAAAAGTAGTATTAGTAGCAATTTCTTTTAAAAAGAGCCATTAAACTGCCTTTTATGATGTTCTAGTGCTCCTCTTGCTCTGGAGAAGAAGAAGAAAAAGCATCAGAGAAAGGTGTGTAATAGCTCATTTGAAATGAAATTAAAATTGTAAGTGCCCTTTTTAAGTGACCAAAAAGATTGGCGGGCAACAAGCCCCCCTCCTCCCTACAGGCTCCCTCCCCCCAAAGTTATCCAATAGAAATTTTGAGATAGCCATTTTGTTCAACATAGTTCAAGGTTCCATTATCTATGGCATTAGTGATAATATCACCCTCCATAGTCCCCGGGGCAAAGAGGTGTATGCTGTATTGGTATCGGACGTATCAATATCATGCATATTGGTATGGGCGTATTGCTATTAGGTGTTTTGATATCATCTGTATTTTATACAAATTTTTAGTAGATCATATAAACGATATTGCTCATATATACGTCCTTCCTTCCTATAAATTCCCCCTTTAGCAAGTTCCAAATGGCACTAAAAACGGCATTGGCGGTGCCTAGTCTCAAGTGGAACAGCTGGGGCTACTGGGCTACCAGAACTTTTAGAGTGACGTTTAATGGCTCATTTGAAAGCTATTGCTAATATGTACGTGATTTTTATCAATTGTACCATCCGTAAGTGTGATGTAGCACTAAAAACAGGGGCTTAATTTGGTCAAAACCCTGGGGAGGGGGAGGGAAATGTCAATCAAACCATCCCACATCAAGTGAAAATGTCAGTGAGAAATAAAAAAATCCTTATAGTACCATAAATGCAAAAGATTACTAAGGAAAACTAGCCAGTTTCTTTTAATTATACAGGCTTATCTTAGTGTTTCCAATATTTTTGAAGAAACTAAGTTTCAGATGAGGGGCAAACTGGGGTCAGCGGGCAAACTGGGGTCTGGAGGGAGCAGTTGCCCTTTACCCCATAACAAATTACTTCCTGACAAAAAACAACAATTTTGGTGTCACTTCTTGGGTAGATAATGTAAATATTGCAAACATATAAATAAAATCTGTAAATGAGTTCATCCGAATGATTTTACATCCATCTTTTTAGTAATTATCTTAACTTTTAGTTACTTTGCGCCGTGTTTTGTTCTTTACTTGATTTTCAGCTGTATACGATGAAACTAGCATAGGCCCCATGCATAATGAACTAAATCGGTGTTTTATGTAACTCTTTTTCGATATTGTTTGAAACTGTATACTCTTTCATAATAAACAAGCGTTACAGCTGAATCAGTAGAGCTTGGGTTTTGTAATCATAAGGCGTCGAGTTATAAACTCATCTGGGGCAACTTTGTCTGTAAATTATAAAAGTATGATGCTGATTTTTAGGAAATTAATTAGGTTTTATTACAAACTTTTAGTCTCCTAGTTATATTTAGTTATTATAAGCTTTACCATTCGTTCTTTACTTTAAATAGCTTCGGGAAAAAGAAAAAAAATACAATAATGAAGTGGCATTGGTTCATTATTCGGTACGACGTCACGAAATGAAATTGCACGTTTTCACTGTGGCTGCTGTAGAATGGTCAAGAATATCCCATGGTAAAATGGTGAGAATATCCAATGGTAAAATGGTACATAAAAATGCAGTTTTGTAAAATATGATACTAGTTGCCCTCCATTTTTTTGTCACTTAAAAAGGGCATTATAACTTTTAATTTCGGTTCGAATGAGCCCTCTCACAACAATCTAGGACAATGGGGTGATACGACGACCCCAGGGAAAAAGAAAAAAAAATAAACAAACATTCATGATCTTTCTTCTGGCAAAAAAGGCATCATTCAACGATTTTGTATATAGGAGCTTAAAACCTTTACGGGAAGGTTCTCTGATGCACTGAATCTGATGGTGTAATTTTCAAAAAGATTCGATGAATTTTTGGGGTTGTTATCAAATTTTATCGAAAATAAGGCAAAATTTCACAGACACATAATTTTTGATGGGTTGGACTAAACTTGATGACACTTACATATCTAAAATCAACATAAAAATCCAATTCTTTTGATTCATTTATTGATATCAAAATTCCGTTTTTTAGATTTTCGGTAACCATTGAGCCGGGTCGCCTCTTACTTACAGTTTGTTGCCAAAAACTATTTGAAGAGCTTGAAAGTATAAAACGATATCCTCATTGTAATAATAATAGTCCTTAAGACTTAACTGGACGTTTGCAAGAACACCTCCTGTATGATTCTCCTCCAATCTCCCTTAACAAGCTCCACAATTAAGGTACAAAACCAATATATCCAATCAGATTATTAGAGGCGTGGTTATTTTAGTAGAGTGTTAGACTTCAAATTAGAGTGTCTTGGTTTCGATTCTTATTTTTTTAATTCACGCTTTTGTACCCTTCAATATGATCATTCTCAAATAATTTGTCAGTTTTTATAAATGTGATGCACTTATTTTTTAAAGCTTATCCCGGGAAGGTATTTTTTCAAGCAATTTGATTCCAAAGGGAATAGAGGTCATCCAGTAAATGGTTTACAATGACATTCTTAGCAGGACTCTAAATCCATACCCCCAACCTATGGCATAATTTTGTCAAAATCCTGTGGTTGGGGGCGGGGTTGTAAAATCTGGAGCAAATTTTACCAAATCAAGTGAAAATGACAGAGAAAACTTAAAAACGAGCCATATAGTTACAAAAAAGGTAAAGATATACTGACGAAAACTGACCTGTTTCACTGGATACTATTATACAGGCTTATCTTAGTTTTTACAACATTTTTGGAGAAACTAAATTTTCTCCTGGGGGGGGAAGTGGGATCTGGGGGAAAACTCTAGTCTAAGAGAGGCAGTTACTCCCTTTGTCCAATGGGAAATTGCGCTCCTGACCCTAATCCCTTACCACTTAGTGGTTGGAGAAGTGTAGGCAAGTGGTTCAGGAACAACTCAAAGTTGTATATTAAAAGAAGAATTACCTATTCACATACTTCTACTGTAATATTCTACTGTAATTCTACTGTAATATTCTCTCTATATGCAAGATTGTACATCCAAAGAGGAAGAAAAACAAATGAAAACAATTCTGTAGCAGAATTCAGGTAATTCTTCCCAAAAAATTTTGAAATGAAAAGAAACTTAGTTTATAATACCATATATCGTACCTACACAAGAAATGATCTTTTTTGAAATTTTGAACCATTTGTAAGGAATGGCTTTTCTATTTAGGAACAGGTCAAATAACTCCCTAAGCCTACAGGCACATTTCTGTTGAGCTGGAAAAATTTTCCACAAGTTTGTCAATTTGCAAACCTGTCCGCTTAGTTAACCTTTTGTCTCAAAGCTACTCGCCTGGAGCTACTTTCTTAAGCGCTACTAAATTATATTTTTCAAGCAAAGAATTAAAGGTTTATTTCTTCTCAAAAAATACAAAAAGAAACGACGCTTTTTTTTCCTACATTGGAGGTGATAAGAAAATATATAAAAAAAAGTTTTGAACTGAAACTAAAGAGCAACATTAAAACATCAAACGAACAGAAGTTATTCCGTAAAACAAAAAACATCATCGCAGTGTCACTTCTAAACTAAATTTTAATCAAAAATGAGCAGAGATTAATTTATAAGAAAAAAAATTTCCGATGTAAGTAAAGAGTGAATTTGAAACTTAAAACAAAAAAATATTACTTCACAGCCTACCCAACATATATCAATAAATCTAGTGCAAATAAATCGAATGGTGATATATCCCTATGTTTGTAGGATTACAGAGACTTTAAATTTCATTTGTTTTATATTTTAATGTAGATCATGTTTAATGTAGATAATGTAGATCCACTAAAGTTCAGAACTGGGAGTTTTATATATTTAAAAAAACTATATGGTGTGTAAAATTAAATGGTAAAATGGCTTTTAATGGTGTAAAATTTATTTTCTCCTCCTAAACATTTTTTGTAAATTTGCCTCCTCATGAGCCCATACAATTATGGTGGGAAGTTTTAAAAAAATTGCACACATAGATTTTTGACTATTTACAAGGACCTCAACATATTCCTTCGCAACCAATATATGCAATCATTTTAGGAAAGGGAAAGATCTATAAGGCCTATAACCAACACAACAGCTGCTGTCCAACATGAGTCACTTAATTTACCGTTAAATATATCAGTAAACTTTAAAACAAATTTATAATGTACTGTGCTCAAAACCGATGTTAGGTTTGTCTCATTTTCCCTAGATGCATTTTCCAATTATGCTGATAAAACTAAAAATATAACAATATTCATCTAACGCCATGTTTAAGGTAGATAGTAGATTATATTGGTGAAAAGGTACTGAAAGGGAGAATAATGCCCTCCCATTGCTTTTAAAATTAAAAATGGCACAAGAACCTTTAATGTACTGTTGAAATATTCTATTTTTAATTTTCAAGCAAGAGCTGTTTCTTATAATGGTGAAAAAAGTAAAAAAGGGTTCTTGGTGTTGACAAAGCCAAAGACTTAGCAAAAAGCAGAGAACATATTAGCTGTTTTAAAAAAAATATTTTTTTATTGGGATATATAAATGCCATAAATTATTCTTACCTTTGCCTATTACCTTTACCTTGCCATTTTCTTTATAGGAAACTCCTTCATGTTGAATTCTAGCTGTATAAGAAGAATTTGAAAGGCTAAGACAAGCTTTGACTGCATATACTTTTCGTTTTTTATATAGAAGCTCTATAAAATAGTAAGGGTCTACTTCAATTAAAGCCCCATTCCACGACTTGAATTTTTCTAGATATATTGTATTTCCAAACAGCTCTCCATCTTTGCCATCTGTTTCAATGAAATATCTTTGCTGTATCTAGAAAGAAAACTCTGCATCAAAAAATAAGTAAATACTTATAAACAATGTAGTTAGTTTCAATTACAAAAGAAATATTTTTAGAACACATTACTTCAATGAATATTTATTCTGTTTAGCAGTGTTTTAGATTAACCCTGAGAGGGTCAGCGTTCATAAATTTTCCGACACCAAAGCACGTTTTTGCGGTTATCAAGGAAACGGATGCATTATGTGAACCCACTTCCAATTTATTAAGTGTCCAATGAAAACATATTTCAGAATTCTAAACATCTAAAATATTTTTACGTTCATTTAAATTGTCTTCTATCGCCTTTGTGAATAAAATTTTAAATTCAAATAACTTAATGTGTCTCCATTCCTGCTTATCCCAGATACCGAGTTATTTTTCAAGTTCATCATCTTTTAGGAATAAGTTAATAAATATGTCAAAGTAGTTACAACTAAGAGAAATCCTGAAAGGTATGTTTTCAATCCTAAGGGATATTTGTAAGGTCAAATTCATGAAATGTTTTGATCCTTCTAACAAGTCTGTCATTGTTTCTTTTCTGGTCAATTTTACGTCATCGTTTGTGGTTAATGCATTTAAAGCTTTAAAATCTACAAAACACGTCCATACTTTATCTTTTTTCGACTATTACTAGTTTAGAGCAACATTCACTTACTGCGTCCTTAATTACTTCTTGGGTCTCCATCTCTTTAAACTAGCCACCTAAACAAGATCTTATTCGGTAAGGTGTGTTATAAGGGCACTTTTTTATTGATGGTCCTAATGTAGACACTTTGTGTGTAATTAGGCTAGTCAAGCCGTAACTGGCATTTTGTCTTGCAAACTACTACTGCTAAGAATAACAACTCAGTGCAGCGTCAAGCCACCTGAGGCCAATACAGCTACGCACGCTCCTCCTCCAGCCCAATCTATTCAAATTATCCCTTTTTACATCCTCCCAGGAAGTTTTCATTTCCATTAAATCTCTCCTTATGAAATCCTCCTATCCCAACCGTGGACCATCTTATTTCTGTTTAGCCCTAAACGGTTGGCTGAAAAGGAAAATCCTTGGGAAAATGTCATCCGCAGAACGTGTCTTAGTCATTTACTTCTTTTCCTCATTATAGTCCTAGAAAGCAGGATTGAACCATGCTTTTCGTACATCCTACTGTTTGAAATACGGTCAGTCAGCTGGGTACCCAGAACAATCCGTAGGCAATTTCTCTGGAGAACATCTAGCAAATCTTTATCCACGTTTCGGAGCACCTAAAATTTTGAGCCATATTTGACCAGTGTCATCACTGTACCTCGTAATATCCTAATTTTGCTTTGCAGACTTATCTTCTTATTCTTCTGAACTTTTCTTAACTCTGAAAAAAAACACCCTGAGCCTTGGCTATTCTACTTTTACCATCTTTACTGCTCCCACAATTTTACTAATTATACTATCAAAGTAAGTAAAGCTCTCCACCCGATCAATCATTTTGTTACCAAACGTTACCCTTTCATCGTCACTTATTCCTAGCTTTAGTTACTTAGTTTTCTTAACATTTGTCTTTTAACCTGTTATATAGCACTGAATTTGCAAACCCTCTAAAAGTTCATTCATTTTGCTAAAACTATCATCCAGAATGCTTCAATCATCAACATCATCTAAGTCCAGGTGAGTTTTTCTTCCCTATTTGATTTCGTGGTCTCCCATTGTCTTTCCGGTGCTTCTTAAGATAAAATGCATTAAAATTATCCATATAAGGGAGGATAGGACAAAACCCTGCTTAACTCCTTATGTACTGTGAAACCAGCTGCTATCTTCATTTCATACCGTAATTGCTGCAGTGCTATTCTCTTTAAATAACTTTAGAAGAATTAAACTTGGTTAAAATAGTCTCATCGCTCATAGAACCGAGAAGGGACCTCTAACAACCTTGGACCAGTTATGACTCAGCAGAGTAAGAAGCTGGTGTGTTTCGGAAATTAATACACATGATAATAAGAAGAGAGGTAGCAAATTCTAAGTAAATAAAAATTTGTTTTACCCCTTAAACTTAAAAAAAAAGAATGAAAACCATTTAGGAATACAACCAATGTTCACTTGATATTTATCAGCTGCTCTTAACTGCAAAAGTGAGTATGCCAAAAACAAAGCACGAAACTATTTCTTCAATAATAGCACTAACTTCATCCTCCCCGTCCCAAGAAATTCGCAAAACTACATAATAATACATGCTCCTAATTTATTTGATGACAAGAGTCGTAAAGTGACTTGCTCAAAATGCTTCAACCAGTTACTGACAAGCAATAACCATTATTTAGTAACTACTGGACAAGTTTTACATTATCATTTTTTCTTATTTAATACTAGATAGCAAACGGTTCTTTTGAATCAGAAACATCAATCAGTTCACCCTAGTTAACTTTTGCCCTAGTTGTCTTGCAAACGTTCCCTTATACTCCCATACAATATTCCCTACTTGGAATTTTAATTTTCTGGCAAATGGGCTAACTTAAATTGCTTTAAAAATTCTCTCTTTTTCATTTCATAGTCTTTCTGGTTTTACGGTTCAATTTTAAGTTGCTTTTTACTAGTTACTTTTATACTATATTTTATACTGTTTAAGGAATTTAAATCTGTTATTGAATTTTTTTGGAATCCCTAAGGATATTTTACTGAATTTTAGCAATTGTGGCAATAAAGATTGTGACAATAAAGACTGTGGCACCTGTGGCACTAATGATCGACCGCGCGTAATGTAATGTTAAGGGATTTACTCTGTATACCGATCGCGCCAACTGCGCCGTTGAGGTTCAAAGCTGTGAGCTTGCACCTTATGATTTTTCCGATCGCGCCACTTGTAACGCTAAGGATTGTGCCAATTGTGCCATCGACGACTGAGCCACAGAATTGGGGAGTAAGGTAAAGGGGTGACCGCGCCAGTCTCAATCTTAGAGAGAAAATAAAATGTTTAACTACAAAAGTGTAACCTCTTTTCCTCGAGTTTTCTCCAAATCAGATTCTTTAGGGAGCGCTTCCTATGGAGAACAAACATAAATAGAAAAGTAATGGTTTTATTGAAACTTACATTTTAGGTGCACGACAATGTATGTAAATGACCAAAACTTCACTTCAAATAGACGACAATAGAGGCAAAGTTAATCATTAAATTGACTCTCCGTAATAATAGTAGTAATCATAGTGATGACAATAATAGTAATAATGGCAATAGAGACAATCCATAATTGACGCGAAAAACACTTTTCCTAACTATATCACCGAAGTCCAGATTCTGCGCTCTAAGAGCTACTTTGCGATTGGCCCAAGTCCTGTGGAGGACCCGCAACTTTGTTATTATGTTTACCAGCTCAACTCATTATGCTAACTGCCCATCCAATAATTTGTTTTCAATATTTTTGATGATTAAACATTTATATTGCTATGATAACTTAAAACTTCCTGTGAACTTTGTATCTCGTGATTTTTTATTGCCCAATATCTTCGCGAAATTCAAAACCATCTTCCTTGTCTAGCTGAGGATAAAATGTATTTTTTCTTTTGTTGATTAAGAATTTAGACTCGAGTTTGAAACGGGATTTAAGCATAATTAGGGAGAGTTTAATTTATGTCAGAAGTATCCTTACAAAGAATTTAATTTTTTTTGTATTTTAAATATATCACATAAAACTTAGGGTACGTATTACCCTTCCCATTATTTAATGACGTCCCGTCATTAGGATTTGCTTGCTCTTTAGTTTTTGTAATATTCGTGATTTATTTACTATTTGTCCTACCTAATTTTGATTGACATTGTATTATCTTATACTTTTATTTTAGCTTAAACAGGAGTGCTTAACATTTTCTCTATTACTTTTTATATTTTATTATATATCCTTTTCTAAAGTTCCTCTACCGGACAAAAATTATCTAGGGTTATAGCCTAGCTACTATACTAAAGATTTTTTTCTACATCTAACACTGATGACTTTTACATTTTCAACAAGGTTGGGTCTATTCTACTTATACTATAAGATTTTTTTAAAAATTCACCTTTTATAATTTTTTTTTATTTTGCTAACTATAGGATAATTATGTTTCCTATCTACGCTAAATTAATAGGGAAATACATTGATTTTACATTAACTCTGTCTAAGTAAATAGCAATACATATATATACATGAACGATTTAAAGCATATAATATTGTGTTTACCACGTTCACTGGTAAACATTAGAAGACTTTCACTGTGAATGTTTGTTATGTAATATTAATGATAGGTTATCGGAATTGTTAAGTTATCGAAGTTATTAAAATATGACACATGCAAATTCACACCTATTTCACCACCTTACATATCTTTTAGCGTACCCACTCCTTTTGTTGTAAATTATGGTCCTTCACTCTTTTTGTCTTGTGCCAAAAAATTTTAAAACACTTACAATAGCTTCTTCACAGAATAGTTCGAGTATGGCTATGTTCATCTTGGACGAAATGCTTTCTCTAATTGTCAAACGGGAAATAATACTTTCAACTACAGGTGTGTGGGAATATGCTATCAGAGTTCATTCTCACCTGCTGTTTCTGGATAGTTCAAAAGGTGCTTTATCGTTAAGGGGTTGAACACTGGGACCGCGTTGATAATAGATGGGTTGATCTTCTTCTCAGCATATCATTTTTGGGATATTTTAAATCACATAGAGAATGTATTTCTCGTATAAAATTGTTCGTTCGTTCACTTGGAGATTATAGTTCTCTTCTAAAATTGTTTGTGCATGGTTTGTGTCAATTAACTCTTGCGGTGATTCCTTGGTTAATTACAGGGGAATTGAAGTTTGGGTTTGGAATGGGTCGACATCAAACTTTAGTGACTCCTTCAACATATTGTCTTTAACTTGTGGGAGGGGTATATAGTCACTGAGGGGTTAGTCACTGGGGTAATTTCGGTTTCTGTAATTCAGTGGTTGGTTTCCAGGTCCATTTTTCAGAAATTATTTCGTAACATTTATGGGATAACAGAGATAGGAACTTTTTGCATTTAATAGAGTTGATAGGATGGATTCAGAGAAATGGTCGAAAGGGATTTAACGCGTGAATCTGCGATACGGAAATTGTAATTTGGGTTCATCTAGAATCATAACTATACAGTTATATGGTGCATGGGTCCATAAGGATTATCAATGGTGACATTTATGTACTTATATCTTATACTGGTTGATGGGGTTCTCAGGATTGATGTGTTTATATAGTTAGATAATGCACTAGATACTGAGATTTATTATATAGTGTTACCTGATATATAATATGGTTTGTGATCGAGGGACAACGATCAAAAAGGTAAACGAAGCTAGGACGAAAATTGCCTGGAGTCTATGGTGAGTACTCTTCGTTGGTTGAGGTATGATGAAAATTGATGCTACTAGATTGTATCTGCACTCGACTACGTGTTATAATGAATGATTTCCGATAGGTCATTCCTGTTCCTTTAATAAAAATAACGAGGCAGAATCACACGTTCTTTAAAACGAGTAGTCATAATGCATAATAGGTAATACGATTGGGTACATGAATTTTACGCTACAAGACAATATTAAACAAATAAACTAATGTTATTACACATATATTGATTTTATCGGAACGATATTATTATCATGTTGGTTTGAAATATATAAAATTTCCATTGGGAAACCTAAAACTTAGAAATTTCTTCTGATTGTTATAGAATAACAACGATATAGGAGATTAATTCCTTTAACTTTAAGTAAGTCCTCTTATTATGCTCCTTAGTATAAGCTATTACACACACTTTATTTCGATTTCCTTCAATACTTTTTTAATTCTAAATTAGATTTAAAATAACCATTTAAACATAAGTTACGCTACATCATTAATTTTGAGGTCTCAGTTTACAACATATTTCATGCCTTCATTGTTCACGCACGTTCGTGCTGTTTAAGGAACGGATTTTGCAGCGTTGTAACCGTATGGTTTTACGTAAACAACACTTACAATGAGGGAACAAGACATAGCAAGGACGAGCGAAGACCTCTTTACCCACTCGTTTTCTAATGTCTTCCCTTTTTCTTAGCTTAGACATTCTCATGGGGTTCCGAGTTTAACTTCTTTATTTCAGCCATTTCCCCGTGTTCTTCCTTTGGGTTTTGCCTTCTTAGTCTCAAAATTCTTTCATAATTAAAAGTCAGTAAGGTTCTCATAGTCAGGGAAATCTCGAATACGAAACATACGGTCAGTAGTATGTTCCACCAAAAATTGGTTGAGAATAATCCGTATCTATTATCCACGTACGTTAGTCTTTGGTCTTCAATAGTAAATAGGGGGATCTGGGAATCTAATGCTTCTCTTATTTTTGTAAGCCTTAATGTCCCTTTATTCTTTTCTATTTTGAATCCTATCGAGGTTTTCATTTCCTCACTTTCTATATTGGGAATAGTGTACGACAGGTTGATTGCCTTAAAATTTGTAATTTTAGGACTTATTATATTTTTGCTCGTGGTAATTAACGGCGTCTGAACTGTTGACTCTTTAGTTACAAGTCGACATTCTTATTTTATGGTTATCGTGCCCACATCTTGTAATAGCAATTCGGTCCTGTAACGTGGATTGATTCTTTCTGTATTATTATAACAAGAAAAAGTTCCAACAGTTTCTTTTGGAACCGAAAATAACCAGAGATCATTTCTAAGGGGTATGAATATTTCTCGTTTAGTACTTCCTATCAAGGCTTTGCACGAATCAGGTATTTCTTTCTGTTGTGTGTCTTTTAAAAATATGTCTAACATACAAGATCCAGATTTGACATTATAAATAGGTAACGTAAGCTGGCATACTAGGTTTTTGAATGATACGCACTCTTTTAAGTCTTGTGGATTGGCTAGGGCATATTTTCTTCTATCTTGATGAACAAGCAAATACTCTGCTTTGGGTGTGATTGTCATAAATGAATTTGTCGTCTTTATATTAGCAGGGATGATCGAAATTTTGTACAAGTCGTTAATTGATTGCTGGTTTATCAATGCAATTGTTACTACTGCGAATAACTGTTCATTTATTTCCGTGATGTGGACTTTTAATTTGGTATAGTAAAGAAATAAATTTGATACTTCTGGCTCTACACGTAAATGTAAACCAAACGTTAGGTGCGATTTTATTTCGTCTAACATACATTTTAGGTTAGAAGGATCTACTAGGTCATATGACAAAGTTCCTCCCGTGAGGGAAAATAATGCAAATTCGAACTTACTAACATCTGTCACCAGATTTAGTAGTGACATGGTAATTGTATCGAGTGATACCATGGTAAGGCTCGTGTCTGTCACCATGCGATCCACTTCGTTCGCTAAATAATTCATTACGTTTACAGTTTTTGCGATTTTCTTAGATATCATTTCAACTTTGTGTCTCTGGTAATTTGCTATACTGGCTTGTATCTTCTGAACGTGTAGTGTTATATTCATGGCATTATTCAACTTTTTTACATTTTCCCTCAGGCTGTTTAAGTCTTCTTCCGTTGTCAAACCAAAAAGGCAGGAGGCGAGTTCTCCGAGTTCTCTAGGCCTGTAGATCTACGGTATTTATATCTTCGAAAGAATACTTCAAAAATCTTCATGGTACTTTGCTTTAATTTTTGTATTTCTGTATTAAATAGTTCACATAAGGATTGTAGTCTTTGTCTATATAATATTAAGAAGGCTTGATGAGTTGAAACTTTTTAGGCGTTTTTCTCATTTAGATTAGGTAATGGTTTGATACCTTCTTTTGTCGGCTCGTCGGCCATGGCTAGTCTAGCACAAGTACGTTTACCGTCTATTGTCCAACATTTCTTATGTACGTAATTGTCTACTTCCTCTTTTTTATAATTATTTTTCTTTTCTTCTGGCTTAAGCCCTTGTACTTTTATCGTTTGTATTTCGATATGTCTTAGCAGAATTATTGCCCTTGTGTTTATAAGGAATGCGCCAATAGGATGGGTGTGCGTAAACGTGGTTGTTGTGATATCTTTTTCATTTCCTTCTGTGGGAATTGTATATTCATGATCTTGTTGGGTACTTGAGAACTAGTTTCTTGATATATTTAATTCCTTGAGATTGGTATCTTGTTTTTTGCTACTCTCCTTCCTTAGTTTGGATAACGTCCGTTTCGTGACGTTTTTTTCAGCAAGACTTTGCCATAATTCTTTGAGAAAAGTCCATAGGCTTGGTAGTTCGTTTATCATTGCGTAATTTCTATTATAAGGTTTTCCTTTCCTTGTAGTCAGTAATTTAGGTTTTTCTATGGATTTCATTGCAGTGAATTCTCTTGACAAGCATTCAATATTATTTGCTGATCTTTTCCTTCTGTCTTCCTTGATGCTAGTTCCAAGTGCCATGTCAATTTCTGCCATTTTCTTATCAAAGTCATCTATTACGAATTTTGATTTTAGTTTGGGGATAACTGGAATTGGAAACTCTTTATTATCTTTACTATGCATTATTTTAGTGGCCTGTAATCCTTTATCCGACATTATGAATTGAAATATCGATTCTTTGAGTTTATTCATGTTTTTCTCTAGTCTTGTTACTTGTTGAAACAAGGTTTCGAAAGGTTTGGGGTCCAATTTCATTAAAATTTTCCATGCATCGTGACTAGCTAGCAGTGAATTTTCATGCTTAAACATTATTCCAAGCTTTACAATGTTTTGGGCGGCTGCGTGAACAACAAGCTTTTTGATGATACTCTTAAGCCTCATCTTTTTTTTTTTTCTAGAAATAAATTATCATTAATTTTACACATTTTTGCGAATATCTTTTTTTTACTATTTTATTATTATTTTATATCAACTTAATTTTTGAACTGCTTTATGGCGTTGCACGAACGAAGCTAAATTGTATATGAAAAATTGAAATTCTTTTTATGAATTATGTTTTGCGATTAGAATGGTCGCGGAAGTCATATCTTTACCCTGGTTGTGATATGCCTTTATGAATGGTTGAGATATACCTTAAATGCTTAGTTAATAATTACTATACGACTTAATTTTATATTATATTTTTCGAATAAGCAACACGTAAATAAGTAAGCAAGCAACATATAAATACGCTGGTAACCTATGTTCATTATAAGCCTTTTAGTAAGATTAATTTTGTTATTGTAACTAGAATTATTGGAATCTGCACTAAGACGAAATAATTTATATATATATATATATATATATATAAAACACACCAAAAGAGACACCTATAAAAATAATAGCAAGAAAATTAAAAGAAGATTCTAAATCCTAAACCTAACAAAAAAACCCATCATAACCTCTGTTTTGGAAATTTTTTTTTCGCAAAAACTAATAATAATAATGAATCAAGTGAATCATATTAAGGATATAGGAACATAACTATGGAATAAGTTAATCTCATATATATATATATATATATATATATATATATATATATATATATATATATATATATATATATATATATATATATATATATATATATATATATATATATATATATATATATATATATAGAGATTAACTTATTCCATAGTTACATGTTCCTATATCCTTAATATTGATTCACTTGATTCATTATTATTATTAGTTTTTGCGAAAAAAAAATTTCCAAAACAGAGGTTATGATGGGTTTTTTTTTGTTAGGTTTAGAGTTTAGAATCTTCTTTTAATTTTCTTGCTATTATTTTTATAGGTGTCTCTTTTTCTTTGGTGTGTTTTCATTCGTTTTAGAAACAATTACTACCCAGGGATTTGTATTCTACAGATTCAGGGTCGAATAATTTTTTTTTTATAATATTGAATTTCTGCTAAAGGATGATGTATGCCTTCGTATTTGACACATTGGGGATTTTTTTCAAGATTATAGCAAATTTTGGGGGCTCTGCATTTATCAAGGAGTAAAAGGTCTGTTTGAGTGGGTCCCTTAGAGTAGAAATATTTGATATTGAGGTTATTTTGTAGACGTCTTATTAACAGTTGGAAACAACCAAGTTACTTCGCGCTTCTTTTTCTATGTTTTGTTTTGACTTCCCCTCTAGCCGGACGATACTTGGGGTATTCACGAGTGCTAATCCGTACTTATAAGTGTGGGGTTCATACACTTTAAGATTGTAGGTTAAATCCCATTCTTTCGCATATATCTGATTTCCTTTTCGTCAACCAGCTATGTTGGTGCTGGGGCTGCCAAATATATGATATTCTTTAATCTTTACTATGATTCGAAAATAAAAATATTCTTTAATATACTATGTTGGTGGTTGACGAATATATAATGTTTTCCTTCGCGCTCGTTATTGTAATAAATTCAGTATCAATTATCGCCTTACGGATAGGCTTTGATCCTGTCGTCATGATATCTGAAAATGATCAGTTCATAATTGCGTATATTTATACTAATGGTTTTTTGTTTTCAGAAATATTATTTTCTGTAAAACTATTTGCCATGTGCCTTCAGCACGAGAATTTATTTTTGATATACTAGACATAAACTGAAATATATTGGACAAAATTTTCTTTAGTATTTTTATAGCTATACCATTTTTATTCCTAGACAAAGAGTTTTAAATTATTGTTCCTTTATGACACCAAACTATTCAAAATCCCTTAATCCTGTACTGACTAAGGGTAATTCCATCTATCGTGTTTTTTAACCGTTCTACCTGATTGTGTCGTTACTTTCTCTTCGACTTCTTGCGGTTTTTTTTTGGTCTTGCTAGTGATATAAGATCAAATTTTTTGTATTGTTTTTTCCAAAAATTCTTGCCCTTTTAATTTTGTTTCTTTCGCGTGCACGGCCGCTGAAGCCAGCTTTGATTTCCCTATTTCTTTAACTCCTATATGGTCTGATTCGTCGTCAGACTCTTCGGAACTGGTTTCTGATGATTCCGCATTAGAACTTTTAGAGGTGGCACTTCGCATTTTTGAGGTATCACCTGCACTTCCTTCGTAAATTTCTACTCCTCTGGAAGTAGAAGGTTTATTCTCTAAGTCCTCGCTTTGAGTTTTCAACTCGGGAGATTTGAAAGACTCTTGAGAACTCTGAGAGGAATCAAAAGTTTTTGCGGGGTTCCGCCATTGTTTAAATGCCATGTCTTCAGGGGGATGGGGCATTTTTTGCACTAGTGTTTCCCTCCATGAAGTCTATTGTTTAGGCTTGACCTTGGACACAGTTATATCATGATATTGTCCTTGCTAATCGTCCTTGGGAGTTTGACTCCAAGGCAATGTACTTTGTTTCGTTTTTATGGGGAAATATATTAAATCCATAGCTTCTCGCAGATTTGTTTTAATTGAATCTTTAGGAGGAGTTTTCCTTACGGGAATACCCGGAGTTTCTACAGCTCTGTTCAATTCCTCCTTTAGCGAAAGGGGTCTCTCTATTGGGGTTGCTGGGGAAACCATATCATCTGGAAATCTTTTGGGGGGACAAGGGGTCGAAATTCTATCAGACAAAAAAAAAATTTCGGAGATATTGTAGAATCTAATTTTCCTGCGCTCTCCGATGATGAACTTTCTGGGCTTGTTGGAGTTTTTATTCTCACTGGTATTAAGGATTTTCTTTTAGAAATAACTAGATTTTTCATAGCTAAGAATTCTTTAAAGTTTTCCTCGTCACTATCATTCTCAAAATAGTCTTGCTTGAAATTAAAGGGCTTTAGCTCTGCCAATCTTGATTTAGGGGGCTCGTCTTTTGCATCTGATGAATCGGTAGAAGAGGGACGCTGTACCCATCTTTCCGGGAATTTGGCTCTTTTTATTCGGCTAACATGTGCCTTATAGGTTCTTCCATTATCGGGGTTCGCCATTTTAAAAGTTAAATCGTTATCATACTTTTGACTATTCTGTAAGGTCCAGAATATTTATTGGAAAGTTTTTTGCCTTCCGTCTTTGCCTCATTTTTTAGGTTGACGCAATCTCCCATCTTAAAATCTATGTTCCCCTTGACTTTGGGTCTGTTTCTTAGCTCTTGGTTTATTTTACATTTTTCCAACTCTTGCCTAACTATCTTATAAGTTTTCCTTTCCTATTTATGAACTCTTGTTTGTAATCCTCTTTGTTATTGTAATATTGCCGGGACTCAATAATCTCATCATACGCGATTCTAAAATCGCGACCAGATAGTAAATAAAAAGGGTTGTCTTTGGTTGTTTCTGAATAAGCAGTACTAATTATCTTAGTTAAATAAGGTAAGAATTGATCCCAGTCGTTCCTGTTGTCTTTTCTATAAATTCTTGATACATTAGAAAATATTTTATGCCTATTTTCTATTTTACCATCATCTTGTGGGTGATATGGGGATTTCACCAATTTATCTATGTTAAGAAAACTCATTAAGTCTTTTGTTACATTTGAAACAAAGTTGCTTCCGTTATCACTTATAACCTTATTTGGAATGCTAAGTTTAAAAAATAATTTCGCTAACGCCTTACTCGTGTCAAAAGCGCCTTGATTCTTTAATGCTTTTGCAAAAGTAAATCCAGAAAAGTGATCTATAACTGAAAGAATACAAGTATGACGTGATTCACGTGATGTGAATCGCCTGCTTAGATAAACCGGTTTAAAGCGGACTAT
This sequence comes from Artemia sp. Qi Xiang Cuo, assembly GCF_049724085.1. Lineage (NCBI taxonomy): Eukaryota > Metazoa > Arthropoda > Branchiopoda > Anostraca > Artemiidae > Artemia > Artemia sp. Qi Xiang Cuo. Next base: position 91,736,362 of record NC_142797.1, on the reverse strand, counting down.
GAGTGCTGCAAGCGATAATGACAGGTATGTTTATTCGCCTGTTTTGAACTTTATCCAAGTGAATTTCGAAGCGGGAATTGACGACGATATTATTGTGAGTCATGCGGTTGATTTTTTCAAGAATTCGGCTGTTTCAACTGCAAAGATTGAACTTTATTCAGCTACAGTTCCAGATGACTGTTGTCTTAAGCGCGTTGGCAATAAAGCAATTACAAACAATATCAGAGATATGATTGATTTAATCAGGAAATGTGATTCTGAGAACATAACTATTCCTATTTATGTGATCCGACTTCCAACCGAAGTTCCTACTATACCGGCTGTAGCATATTCAAGCTTAGCTACCAAGATTAATAATATTGGCCGAACTCTAGAAGTTATTGATTCTAAGCTCACCAATTATGATATGAATTTCCCGGCATTACCTACTGTCCCCACGAATGATAATCTAGCCACAGTTGTTATCTCGAATGTGCCTAAGGTTTTGAATAACCCAGCAAAACGTAGAGAGGTAATTGACAAGATCTCCGGTCATGAGGCAATTAGCAGCATATGGTCGTCTAACGATAAACTTGTAGTAAGAATTGATAAGGTGGCCGTGAATGATTTTTGCAAGGCTGTGCCCTCAATTTTAGCGAACTCTAAAGCCAAACTTATCGAAAAGAAATATTTTGGTCTATTAAAGGGTATAGGCACTGATTACGATATCTCTCGCCTTACTAAATACCCTGGAGTCTCTGACGTAACAAGGCTTGGAATTTCCCATGCACTCAGAATTTCGTTTGTAGATGTTGCAACTAAGATCAATGCCATTAAAAATGGATTGAAAGTTGACTACGAATTTTTGCGCGTTTTTGAGTATTTTCCGATCCCGCGTTGTTGCCATAGATGCCGTTCTCCTGACCATGTAGTTGCCAATTGCAGAAGCCCAGTCGTGAAATGCTCCCGATGCTCCAATCCCTACGAATCATCAAAGGACTCTCCCTGTCAGTTGTACCCTAAATGCGCTAACTGTGGTGGAGACCATGTGTCATATAGTTTGCGATGTCCCAAGTTGCGTGCTATTGCTACCAAAGGTATTGCCAAATGATATCTTTGCCTATCTCTATTTGTTCTTTTAATAATAATGAGACCAAAGATAAGGACATTTGTATTGATAATCTTCTTGATACATTTGATGTAATCCTTTTTCAAGAACATTTATTGCCGGCTGTGAGCGTAAATTTCCTTCGACGTAGCCCCAGTCACATTGTGTTTTCTACAAATGCCCGAAGAACTCGTGGTCGTCCCTCCGGTGGGTTGGCTTGCGTGCTGAATCGGAAATTCTCTTCCCTTTCCCCACAGTATTACGGATCTGATGATATTTATTTAGCCGTCAGGATTGGTGATCTTGTACTAGTCAATGTTTATTTGCCGCATAATAAGAATGATCTTGCGTCATTCACCCATTTTGTTAAAGCGTGCAAAAAACTGAAAAATTTGGTATCGGGTATTGAGAAACTTGGATATGATTGGCTACTAATGGGTGACATGAACTGTGATATGACAATGTCCTCCCCCGATCCGATTCACTGCTCGAGTGCCTCC
>NC_142797.1:91693673-91734275 GCF_049724085.1 Artemia sp. Qi Xiang Cuo | reverse complement strand
AATGTATATCGTCTTATCTATCCTCAGCCGTTTCTTGTTTCTGACGTATAAAATTAAAAACATAGTAAGAAAGACTTTTTAACGGATACACACACACAGATATAGATGAAGAGAGAGAGACGAGAAGAGAAGAAGAGGGGGAGAGAGAGAGAGAGAGAGAGAGAGAGAGAGAGAGAAAGAGAATGAAAACGAGAGAGAGATGGGGGTATAGAAAGAGAGAGAGAGAGAGAGGAGGGCTAACAGACAGAAACACACAAGTTCAGACACAGAGACGCCCACATATGGACAGATAGAAAGACAAATACAGAGAGAGAGAGAGAGAGAGAAAAAGAGAGAGAGAGGCACATAGACAGACAAACAGATGGTAAGGAACACAAAAAAAGAGACAGAAACTCACGTGGACAGACAGAAAGAAGAACAGATACACGGAGTCATAAGAAGACAGACATACAGAAAAATAAACGGATGGTCAGATATACGCACGACAGAGGAAGAGATGTAATAAGAGAGAGAGAGAGAGGGAGAGGCACACGGAAAGAAAACCCGCGGGTCACAAAAAAAAAAACAGAGACACTAACTGACCTTGAAAATCAGAAAGAAGAACTTATCCACATACACCTATGGATAAATTATTCTGTGACGAAAAATAAAGGGACAAGCATGCGCATAAAAAACGGACACAAAGACCCGAGGACATCAAGACGAACAGGATGAGACGTAGATCAACAGGAAAACACACAGAAATACAAGACTAGCATCAGACGTTCAGACACAGAGCCGCGAACCTAATTAAGAACTGAGGAAGAATAAGATACTCATTAAAAATACGATTGATAGACTTAAAGGCCGAAAGAATCTAAGATATACAGACAGAGGGCCAATCTAGAACATGGACGAGCGCTCTGAGTGATTGATACGAGTACAAAGAATGAGGAACAGTTCTAGAGGAAAACTAATCCGCAGTTACGGTGACAAATGAATATAAACAACCTAACAGGTTCGCAAACACTAACACACAGAAAAACAGCCATAAAAGATAACCATGTAGTGTCCAGACAATGACAAACAAATATTCTTACAAACAAAGAGAGGTACAGATATACCAACACAAACACACGCATAGACAGACACAAAGCCTGTAAGTATTTTGATAAGATACTCAGACAGATAAACACAAAAAAAATTACCGAATGAGAGAAGACCTAAATCGAGAGAGAGAAATATACAGTGGCAGATAAACATATGGTATATTTTTCTACATCCTGCCCTTTCTTTTGGTGATGATTAGGGTTTGTGTTGGTATGCGTTTCCGTCTCAGTAGTATAGAGTTTTGTAATTATTTGTGTATTTGCGTCCGAAAATCCGAGTGCCTGTGTGTTCATATGTCTCTCTCTTTGTGTTTGTTTTTGTATCTGTTTATATAACATTCCCTTTTTCTAAAAATTGCCCTTGTTCTACAACATGCCCAGGCAAGATTCCAGTCCTAGCAAAATTCCCGGTCTTGGCAAGAGTTCTAAGTGTTATAATTACTTTGCATTTGGTCGGTTTGATACCCAAGGTTTATTAATCTGGGAAGCTCCGCGCTCGTTTTTAGCTGCTGAGGTACACAATTTAATACACGATTTCAGTGAAAAGGAATAACTCTTAATTTCTTATATCTGCAGTACAACGAACATCTATGTGTGAAAGGAAAAATTCTGTGCAAGACATCATGACAAACACGGTTGGACATCGATGACGTCATACGACTTACTCAATTTTAAGCTTACATGTCCTAGAGGACTCATACAGCTTTATTTAGCTTCTTGAAAGGAAACTCAGTAGAGTTCCCTAATAATAACATACTGAAATCTCACACTCGGATTTATTGTTGTGAAACGATATCACGTAATATTTTTTTTCATTCGATAGACTAACCGCATGTTTTTTCATTCATATTATAGCGGCACAAACTTCTTGTACGTTAAGCGCATATTCGGCATGAATGGTACTTACTTCACTGCATGACAATAACAATTTGACATGTTTTACAAAAAACTCTCAAGAAAGTGTAGATTTTGGTTTTTCATTTTTTCGCTCGAAAAACTAGTCATATTTTTTTTTCTTTTTCTTTTGCTCTTGACACTACTAGAACTTAATAGGCTATTCGATTGGGAGGTCAGGTGTCATCAGTCATATTCGACTTGCTTATGATATTTAAGTGAATCTTTTAGAAAAATGATGGAACATTAAGAAAGGTGAGTATCTTGCTTCTTCTTGAATTTATCGAATTAGGCGTCTAACTCATCTTACTAAAGAGTGCCGAAAAAATGGAGACTTTTAGCTGTATTATAAGCAATCAATTTAAGAATTTGGTTACTTGTGCGATAAACTGTAAAGGGTGTCATGGAGAACTTCCTCCGGGCGCTTTGATATAGGAATGCCAGTATGACTGAGCGTCTGTTTGCATGTTTCTGTGCCTGTTTTTGTGTGTTTGTGTCTCTGACTTTGTGTTTTTATGGGTTCAATTTCTTTCTCCCATTGATTCTCTGTGACTGATTGTCTGTTTATATATCTCTGTGCTTGTCTTTGTTTGTCTGATTTCATGTTTTTGTGTGTTTTTTTTTCGATTGTGTCAGAGTGACTGAGCATCTTTTTACATGTCTCTGTGCCTGTCTCTGTTTGTTTGTCTTTGTTTGGGATATGACGCAATCTTACACGTGGATGTTACGTAATAAAGGGGGACCACGTGGGAGTTAAGTAATGACAGCACACACGTGGGATGTTATGCAATATTAGTTGAATCATTTGACGTTTTTTTCTTTCAAGGCGTTTTTTTTCTTATGAAAATCTTTTTCTTTCAAGGTGTTTTTTTTCTTTTTAAACTTACTTTTTTCTTTTCATACGTTTTTTCTCACGGAACCTTTACATTCTAATGATTTTTGTCCCCATTAGGATTAAAAAAATCAATTTCTATTCAATGGAACCGCGTAATTGGCGCATGGAATATGAAAACCTGTCTAATATTTTGATTCAGGAAATAGTTTATATGAAATAACCAGTTCGACACACCGAAAATTCCCATATCCCGCTTACTAGAATGATTAAGCTATTGATTAAATATTTCCTATAACTGCAGTAAATGAGAAGTAGAGGGGAAAATCCATTACCAGAGTTTTTTCTTTATATTTGAAGTGCACCTGCTTGCTAAGTAATGCTTTTAAAAGGGTATTATAAAATATTTTTTGTAACAAAAAAAAAACGATTCTTTACTTCCTAGTGATATGATCCTAGCATTTTGGATGATCTTCTTAGAAAATTTCTAAAGAAGTTTTCTTACAGAATGATCTAAGTTTGCTCAAAATATAGGAAAATGGTATTATTATCTTGGTATTATAATCTCGGTATTATTTTCTGTCAAATCCCAGCTTGTAACATTCAATGGCTGGCCCATCCCTCTAGCAAGTCATTCAAGGAGGAGGAGGGTTGTTATTAGAGGTAACGTTTTATTTAACCTTTTAGTTCATGTATTACAAAGCTCCTATAAGCAAAAATAAATAATTTTGTATTTTTTTTTTGCTAGAAGATAGATCAAAGATGCGTGTCGGCTGTGGGACAGTCTTTTTGGTTAAAATAAACAAAATAAACATCTAAGTTAGCCGTTAATTTTTTAGGGCTACCTGTACCTTTAGAGACGAATGCGCCACTATATGACATTACTGCCCCCCCTGAACTTCGAGATTCAGGAAAGGGGGGGGGGGTTCAATATGTAGATAGTTTTTCGAATCAATTAACCATCAGAATTTTTACGCAATTTTTGACCGTTTTGGCTAGAATTGTTATTTTGCACTACAAAATGTCTGAAAATGCCGCATTGCTGTGGGACAGTCTGTTTTGGCTAAAATAATTGTCTTTGTTAGCCATTTGTTTTTTAAGACTACCTACACCCTTAGAAACGAATGCGCTACCGTACGGCATTACTACCTCTGAAACTTGAGGCTCAATATGCATATATATTGTCAAATCAATTGACAATATCAGAATTTTCAAACAAGGGCAATGTATGTCGATTTTTCTTTCTCCGTGAAACTTACTTCATATTAATTTTTTCTTCATGAAACTTGTCTAATTTGTATTTTATCCTCATGAAAGATTTTTTATATTAATTTTCTCTTCGTGAAACATGTTGCGTGTTGATTTTTTCTTCGTGAAACTTGTTCTACGTTAATTTTTTTCTGTTCAGAAAACTAGTTGCAGGTTGTTTTTGTTCATGAAACATGTTGTTTGTTGATTATCTCTTCACAAAACCGGTTGCATATTAATCATTTCCTCGTAAAGTTTATTGTACTTATAGTTTTTCCTCATTAAACTTGCTGTATGTTGATTTTTCCTTCATGAAACTTAATTTATCTTGATATTTTTCTTCGTTAAACATTTTGAATTTTATTTGTTCATGAAACTTGTTGTATGCTGATTTATTGTTCGTGAAACATGATGTATGTTGGAATTTTCATTGTGAAACTTGTTGCACGCTGATTTCTTTGAAATATGTTGCATGTTTTTGTTTTTTTTTCTTCGTGAAACATGATGCTTATTGATTTTTGTTCGTGAAAACTTTTGCATACTGATTTATTGTTCGTGAAACATATTGCATGTAGATTTTTTCTTCATGAAAATTTTTGCATACTGATTTATTTGAAACTTGTTGCATGTTGCTTTTTGTTCGTGAAAGTTGTTGCATGTGGATTATCTCTTCAAGAAACTTAATTTATCTTTATTTATGTCTTCTACAAACTTGTTATATTTTATTTCTTCTTCAAGAAACTTGTTGATTACTGATTTTCCTCTCCATGAAACTTGTATATTGCTGTAAAACCGGTCTTGTTCTTGGACCTTGTGCGCTGATTATAGTTCGAGAAACTTAATTTATCTCGGTATCTTTCTTCATGAAACTTGTTTTATGATGATTTATTCTTTTCTTAAAATTTAATTTATCATAACATTTTTTTACATGACACTCGTAACATGTTATTTTTTTTCTTAGTACATGTTGCATGTTGACTTTGTTCATAAAACTTGTTGCATGTGGATTATTTCTTCAAGAAACTAAATGTATCTTGATTTTTGTCTTCGAGGAAATTGTTATAGTTTTATTTCTTTTTAAAGAAACTTGATGAATGAGGATTATTTTTAAACGAACTTAAAGTATCTTGATTGATGTCTTCAAGAAGCTGATTATAGTTTTATTTCTTCTCCATGAAACTTGTTGTACGTTGATTTTTTCTTTTTGAGAAAATTGTACATTGATTTTTCTCCTCATGAAACCGGTTTCACTCGTGAAATATGTTGCGTGCTGATTTTTGTTCGGGAAACTTAACCTACAACTAACCTACACAGGATATGTTAGGTTAAGTCAGGTTAGATGAGTGGCATCTAACCTAACTGAACAAAACCTAATAGTGTGTAAGAAAAGGGTGCACAAGCCTCTCGAAGAGAAAAATCAACATGCTACAAGTTTGATGAAGAAGAAATAAAAATATAAAAAGTTTTTCAAGGACACAAATCAAGATACAATAAATCCCCCTTAGTTACAACCAGGACTTCCCCAATTGACTAACGTTCTGAAGCAAGTAAAATTATGTAACACCCCCAGACCTAATTATATAACAACCAAAATGATGTAGCATGCACTTGCGTCTTAGTTACCTATGAGGTAACACACACTTTCTGGCTGTCATGGAATGATGGGTTAGGGATGTTATGGAATCCCGGGATATGGAAGTTATAGAATGGTAAGATAGAGATGTTATGGCTTAGTGCCTATGGGTGTTGTTGGATACCTTTTACCCCAGCGGCTTAAAGATTGGGAAAGTCACATATAGATTATCTTTTCTTTTCAGATAATTGACCAGTTCCCGTTTTGATTACATTTACTTATAGCATTATTTTAAAGTATAAGCTAAATTCTCATTACCAAGACAAAATTTCACAAGAAATAAAATATTGGTTAAAATTTATTTCTGTCCAACTGTTGAAGTCCCTGAAAGATAATGTTGCGCAAAAAATCCATTTGATATGAGCTTAAATTTTTCGGACTGGCCTCTGCCATTCTGGAACTCCCCCCAAAGTAAGTTTCGTTTTATGAGGACAGTTATTTTATAGTTAGTCCGTTTTTACACTTCTTTGTCTACAGTTCTTTTTGTGAGTTTGAAGTGAACAGTAAACTTTGCTTCATTTTCAACTTTTGACATCATTTGTTTAGCCTAAGTATAGACTAGCGTCTGAAGTCTAGACAGACCAGGAGTATTTTGGTGGTATAGGAAGACAGTCCTATACTAACGAAGAAATATTTCTGGAGGGAAAGCAAATTTTTTTTTGCTTGACGACTATGGGCCAAAAGTGTTGTGTTTTGGGTCAACTAGCAAATAAAAGTAGACTAGTCCATGAAAGACAATGGACCACTCGGCTACGTTACTTATTCTCTAACGTAAGGTAGTAGTGGTATTGATTTGACTCTGACGCCTCCTAGAGTTAAAGATTTTAAATAATAGAGGTCTCCAGAGTCCACCCTCTACAATAATAGTTTCCCCTCTCAAATCAGACAACCGTCTCCTCAATAACCCATGACCATATATGGACTTTGAAGGACGATCTGGAGAAGATCTGGAGATGATAAACACATTTGCGTAACATTAGTCATGGAATTAAGAATTTTAAGAAATAAAATTTATAGTGCACGAACCAACGTTTAAAATTAATATATTTTAAACGTGATATTGTTTACCGATTTCGAAGAATATGCTATCTGTCACAAATAAATATATCGAATTAATGCTAATTTTTTTTTCTTTTTAAAGCTTGTAAATTTGTTTAAGCAGTGTTTCAAAAGTGTTTTTATCAACAACTAAAGGAAAAGATCATATTTTACTAAAAAACAGAAACGGCTGCCTCCTCGTTACCTTTAAAATGATGGACAGTAAATAATCGAGCTACATTCTCTGTGCAATATTAGAAGACGCTTACATAAAAATGTATTTACAACTTTTAATGTTCAAAAAATTAAAACAAAAATAACTAAGCTGATATTACCAAAACAGCACAAAAAATATTTAAACATTTTGATCAATTATAATAGACGTCCACGGCAATTTTCTGCGCCACAATGGCAAGTCAAATGCTTATTAGGCACATTACCGATGTCATACTGATAGTTCCAGGTCAGTTCCGAGCCAGCAGGAATGTAACAATTGGTGAAAAAAGCAACCCACGGGAATCTAAGGTCATGAGTGTCGACAAATACGTTTTGAACAAAGACGTTGGGATCACAGGAGTGGTTTAGATATCTTCCGATGTTTCCCACTGATTTCGCATCAATTGTGTAAGGTAGTTCGTCTTCTCCAAAATATTTTCTTGTTTTCATTCTCTCTTCCACAGGTGCAACAGCTTCTTTTGTTTGTTTAGGTCTTAAAATTTTTTTTGTTGTTGTAGAATTTTTCTTTGAGGAAGGTTTTGGATCCACTGGGGACTTTCCTTTCCTTTTCACTTTTCTAATTATTGGCCTTTGAGCTATAACTTTTTTTGTATTGCCTTTCTTTTTCTTCGTATTCTTTTCTTTGTTCTTCTTTTCAACATTTCTCTTTTGTTTTGCACCAATAAAGCCTTTGACTCTTTTAATTTCTTTTTCATTATCAGAATAGGCATCACTAGAATACAAAAGAAAGACATTATTCTTGCAACGATTCAAACTCTGTGAATGATTGGTTTAATGTTTAATATATATAGATTAAAACAAGAGGAAAATTTTTAGCCTAATTCGTAGGATTATTACATTTTGAAACATGCAGCTTAAATTTTTGATATCTAGGGAACCTTTCCCATATGTACCTGAAAGTATTAATTATGATGCACTAATAACTGGATACCAGTAGTATAGCCATAGGGCTTCCAAATACCCCCACTACTGGTCCCATTTATTTTCTATAGTCATAATGTTTGATATAGTCATCGCAGACTACTATGAGTCAGAGGGCCGACATAGGGGTTGTATTTTTCATCAAACTAATTTTAGCAGTCCCTTAAAATCCCCATAAATATACTGAAAGCTAAGTCCAATTGAAGTTTTTCTTTTTGAAGTTTTTTCTATAGTGATTTTACAATAGTGTATGTTTTTCGTTTTATTATTATTAAAATAAAAAAAAGTAATGTTAGATTTTTATTACGTTCTGTTTGATAACAATTGTATGTTATTTTTTGTATATGACTTCAATTGAAAAAAAAAACAATGTTTGATTTTTGACTTTATAGCTTCTTTTGTCTTTGGACATAGGGAGAAAAGTTATTTAACATCAAAAAGAAACATTTTTATTCAATAGACCGATTCAATTGGCGCATAGTTGTATTTTGATTTTGAGCGGACAAATAGGCATCAATTTGAAACTTCATTCAGATCATTTCCTTGCGGACTGTCAATGTCTGGAAGAACATCACTTATAACAAAAGCATTTCAAAATCCTTGTAAAATTTTTCAAGAAAATTCACAAAAAATTAACTATTGTTATTGTATATGACAAAAAGTTTATGACAAGCATACTATCAATCTACAAGTAAGCCCTATGGTGACCTTCTAAAAGAACTCCACACACCTCAATACCTGCTTGTAGTCACCCATATTTTGATAATGAAATTACCGTATATCTTACAGTAAGTAATAGAAAAGGTCATTAGTCAACTTTATTATACTGAAGAAACTAAATGAAAACCAAGATTTTGTTTCCATTCTAGGCAATCATAAGAGAGTACTTATAAAAAGTAGTTAATCAACAGACAAAGCAACATCGTTCTATTGCATATGCCCTAGCAATTAAAAGCAAGAGGGTTAGAAACAGTTTAAAACTCGATAGAAAGAGTTTGCTCTAATCTGGCAGAAGCTTCTTTACACTTTTACTACCAATAATTGCTGAACTTGTAACCACTTTTTTCTATTGGTTTAAGAAATTAGTTAAACCCTAAGAGTTGATTGAAATTGAGCTCATACTTTCACCACTGGAACGCTTTAAGGACAATCTCCATATAATTTTTAACGATGAAAATATTACCGACGATCTAAACTAATTGTGCTTCAAAATTCACATCGTCTAGTTGAGAGACAATAACCCTACCGAGAGAAACAAATCAATGTAAGTGTCATTGACAACAGGAAAACATCTTTAAATTTCGTAACATAACAACCACTAACAACAAATCAAAAACGAAAATTCAAAGTTGAGTGAAGTTTTATCAAGTGTTGGATACTTACTACCACAGTCATATCGTAAAAAAAGTAAAAGGCTCCTGACTCATCTCATGGAGATAAAATACATTCAAATTAGGTCATAAATGATATCAGATTCTTTTACAAATCATGAAAAGTCTGTATCACTTTATATCCACCGCCATCAACTCTTGAACTTTTTGAACTCTTCAAACTTTCCTAAAGTCTTATTTTTAATAAGAAAATTTTAAAGACTTTAATACAACAAATCATAATCACAAATCTTCAAAAAATATGAAATTAAATTTTCATTGAAAAAACATTTGAAAAAAACATTTTCACTCGTAGCGCTAACAGTAGAAACAATTACGAAGACAATATAAGCGATTTCACGGCAACTGAAGGTAGAAAAAAGCAAAAAATTCTTGGAATGAATTAAATTTCTTAAATTTATTTTTATTAAAATTAAATTTATTACAGTTCTTAAATCACTATCATCTTCACTTACCAGTATGTATTCGAAATGGTTTAGGTTTTGAAATGTGTTTATGAGATTACTGGCGAAGTGGAAAATCTAAGTTTCTCTGGTAAACTTGCTTAATTGGTGAGACTTAAGAGTCTAAAAAAAGATTCTAGGGAAAGAATGTCTACAGAAAGAACGAAGTTATACTCCTCATCAAAATCATAGACTTCGTAATAGCTATCGAAATAACTATTGAAAAAAAGGCCTTTTACCTCCTACAAACTATGCAAGCTGATCATATTATTTTGAATGGGATGCAGTGATAACACGATAAACCTTAAAGATATAAACTATTTGTTATTTTAATCTTTAGTCTTTAAGCCTATTCTATTGAAATGTAAGCTTTGCAAGGATATTACAATTGCTTTAAAAACTATACTTGACCAAGATTCATATAATAAATTTTAGACGGATCAAGGATTTAAATTTATCATTCCACATGCTAAAAAAATTCTTCTAAAATAGGATACAGCATCGTATCATAGTCATATCTCAAAATAGGCTTTACTGGCCAAACTATTGATCAGAACCATTCACCTTCTTTCCTGCAGATATTTGCTCTCTATCCTAAGCTTGGTACCCTTAAAGTTCATTAAGGCAACAAAGACAATGTACTTGACATTTTTCTCAAGTAATAATCCAATGAAAGTGGAATAAAAGAAAAATTCTCTGTCGGTGATATGATTTTCATCAATGACAAAAGCAAAGTGAACTAGCCGACCACCTGTTGAAATATTGACAATCCTTCAGTGTGGGGTGCTGGAACGTACGTTCATTTAAATTTCCTGCGACCCGGACCTTCATTGCAGGCGCATACGAAAGATATTGCATAGACATTCTGTGTGTATCCAAAACCCAGCTAAATGGAAATTTGGAAGACGAGCCCGTGTCCGCCACTAGTGGAAAATCGAAATTCTACTTTCCAACTCCGGACTTAGTGATGGCTCTGGTAATTTGAGGGCTGGTCTCCTCCTCAGTACTAAAGCAAAATCCATAGTTGAATGGCAGCCTATCTCAACTGGTTTGGCAAAGGCCCGTCTTAAGGTTCAGTGTTCAACATCACTGTCATCTCAGTCTACCAGAGCCGTGGACGAAAGTTTAGTTGACGAATTCTACGATGCTCTAACTCATTCTTTGAGAACAGTCCCAAACGGTGATCTACTCATCCTATAAGGTGATATTAACTCCCATTCTGGAAGCCACGAGACAGACCGCAAAAGATCTGTTGGACGATTTGGATGGGGTGACAGGTGTGAGCATGCAAGGAGGCTCGTAGAATTTGCCATGCAGCATAATCTCGTATTTGCAAATACGTTGTTCCAACACAAACCATTCCAGAGGATTACCTGGCACTCTCAAGAGGGAAGAGCCCAATCCCAGATGGATTACTTGCTAATATCCTCCCAATGGTGAAGCTCTATACAAAAATGTAGAGTGTACCACGTAACCGACACACGAGCGAAGAATGTGTCCGATCTTATTCTGCTAAAAGCTTCCCAAACCATAAAGCTCGGCTCCAGGAAGCAAACGCAACCTCCTCCGAGATACGATTTAGAATGTCTTCATGATAAATCAGTCGCAGAAGAATTCCACTTGGAATTATCAAACCGTCTTTACATCTTGTCCGCAGACGACGATAAAGAACCAACCACCATAAACAGAAGACGAGTGGAGGAAGATCAGAGACATCATAACAGAAGTCTCTAAAAAAGTCCTTGACTGGCTGAATCGGAGAGAGAAGAGTTGATTTCACAAGACACCATCAGGCTATTTAACCAGAAACAAAAGACTGGAAATACCTAGTCCACAGTGTTCAAAACACTGAGAAAATATTCCCATAAATCCACCCGCCGTGACAGACAACGCTATTGGGACCACATGGAAGCAGATATGCAGAAGGCTGCTAGTCATTCAGATACCAGAAATCTTTATCAACTACTAAGAGAAGCAACTGGGAAAAATAAAAAGATCTCAACTAGAGTGAAAGGTGAAGATGGAATGCTTCTGTAGAGAAAATATGAGATAATCACAAGATGGCAATATCACTTCCAGAAGCTGATGAACCCCAGTCACAACATCCTTTCCGCTCAAACACCCCCCAATAATAGTGCCATTGAAATCCAGCCAAGCGACCCTATCCTAAACTCAGTACCTGTGAGTCAACAGGCCCCATACACCAACGTCAATGTTCACCCTCCCTCAATACAAGAGATCAAAGAGGCAATCAAAAAGCTGAGGAATCACAAGGCGCCAGGCACAGATTCTATCCTGGCAGATGTCTACAAAGCTGCTCTTATTCTCTCTGAGAAACTAAAGAAACTCCTTTGCTCAATCTGGTCTCAGGAACGGTTTCCTCAGGAATGGAAAGACTCAGTTAAACTGCCTGTCTTCAAGAAAGGCGACCACACTGAATGTAAAAATCACAGAGGGATCTCACTTATGAGCATTGTGGCAAAGATCTTTGCAATAATTATGCTTAACCAATTCCGCAAAGTCCAGAACAAAAGAACCCGCCCCAACCAATCTGGTTTCCGAGTCGGCATGGACTGTATTCACCAACTTTTTCAACTTGAGACAGATATTTGTACATAGACCCAAGCATCAACAAATCACCGTCACTGTCTTCATTGATTTCATTACAGCCTTCAATTCAGTCATATGGGGAGGAATTTGGATGGCAATGAAAGAGGACTTTGTCCCACCTAAGATCATATGACTCATTTACGCTTACTATCAACACACACGAGCCTGCATCAAGGTGAACGGAGAACTGTCTCCGCTAATTGATATCGACTTCGGTGTGAGGCAAGGGTGTGTACTCTCTCTAGATCTATTCAATTTTTTCGTCGATTGGGTAGTGAAAAGAACAATGCTAAACTTCGAAGCAGTCAAGGTTAGCCCTGATTTTAGTATCACCGACCTGAATTATACCGAGGATGTTGCTTTTCTAGGCAAATCCTTTGGCGAAGCCTAGAAAATACTTCTGAAAGTCCCCGAAGCTGCTGCCCCAGTCGGGCTCAAGATTATTATTGACAAGACTAAAACTAAGTCTAATTCCCCGGATATAAACTCTACCCCGATAACCCTTAACCATAGGCAGATTGAAGTTGTCAATAAATACAAGTATCTCGGATAATACATTAACATTAACGGCGGATGTAGCGAAGAAATTCAATGCCACATTGCATCAGCTTTCGCTATCTTTGCACAGCTGTGAAAGCCGCTATGGAGAAGGAAGGAAATCCACCGGAAAAAATTCTTCTTTACGATGTCCTTGTCAGATCAGTCCTACTCTACGGCTGCGAGACCTAGCCGTTAAAAGTCACGGAGGCCCATGCCCTAAACAATTTTGAACACAGATACCCGAGGAGGATATTGGGGTTTTGACTCAGCAACCGAATCCCAAATACGATCATCTGCCAACGATGTGACCAGAAGTATGACATCACATTTATCATTCGACGCCACCACCTGTCTTGGTTCAGCCATGTTTTCCAAAGACCAGCCGAGACCTTCATAAATCAAAGCCTACGCTGCAAACCAGCACCTGATTGGAGGAAACAACAAGGAGGAAAAGCCAAAACTTAGCTTAACCGAGTCAAATTTGACCTCAAGACAATTGGCAGTTTCCAGAGACATGGTCACAGATTAGACCCTTCATGGCTGGAAGTTATCTCCCCATTAACCCAAGACCGTAACTTGGGGAATTCAACAGTCTTCAAGATTCTGTAGCCAGGGAGAGCTATATAGCCTGTGTCCTGATCCAAGTACAGGTAAGTAAGTTAGTTCATTAGTTTGATTGGTTCATTAGTTGGTTCAAATGTGAATTTGATTCAGGTATAGGAAAAGGGTTCTATGTGATATTCACGTTCAGGATTTATGATGAACTGATAAACGATTATTTGAATAAAGTAAAAAATCCTCTGACTAAACCATCAATGAATTTTAGGATAGATGTGAAGTTTCCCTCTTCAAGAATACATATGATTTTCTAAGAATGAGGATAGTAGATGAGATTAAAGTAAGACCCTTTCATTGGTAATTCTGCAAGAAAGAATGGGTGTTTAATTTGGGTTCTAATGATTTCCCCTTTTCCACTTTACCTTGCAAGGAAAATAACTATGTGCATGGTTTTGGCCAAATAATCAAATCATGTCGAGTTATGATGAATAAGTGCCAAATCAAAAATAGTGTGTTTTCATGTTTTACTGTTTAACGAGACGGAGGAGAAATTAAATTCCCAATTTAATAGAGAATGAAATAAATTTGCTAAATGGCAATTTAGACGAGGTGCAGGGTGTTAAAAATAATATTATGAAAGGCCAAAAATCTCAGTGGAAACTTGGTTAGACTACGAACCAAGTTTCTTCTCGTACAGCTGTATATTTATCAAAGTTAGTTTGAGGAACCCTACAGAATCGGTAACACGAATGTCTTCTTCTAGGTATTCTAGAGAGAACAACTGTATAGAACAACGTTCGACACTACAATATAAGTATAAACTAGTATATTCTTGTATAAAATTCACATTTTGAACTCTGTCAGTTAACTATAAGAACTGAACTTGGTCATTATTTAGCTGTAATAAAAGCTCTGTGTGTTATTAAATACTTTTTTTGGCCATTTAAAATGGCCAATAGAAAAATTGAATTTGTTTATCTTGATATTATAGTTATGTTGCTACTGATAGTTCCAGGTCAGTTCCGAACCAGCAGGAATGTAACAATTGGTGAAAAAAGCAACCCACGGGAATCTAAGGTCATGAGTGTCGACAAATACGTTTTGAACAATAGACGTTGGGATCACAGGAGTGGTTTAGATATCTTCCGATGTTTCCCACTGATTTCGCATCAATTGTGTAAGGTAGTTCGTCTTCTCCAAAATATTTTCTTGTTTTCATTCTCTCTTTCACAGGTGCAACAGCTTCTTTTGTTTGTTTGGGTCTTAAAAGTTTTTTTGTTGTTGTAGAATTTTTCTTTGAGGGAGGTTTTGGATCCACTGGGGACTTTCCTTTCCTTTTCACTTTTCTAATTATTGGCCTTCGAGCTATAACTTTTTTCTCTCTGTCAGTTAACTATAAGAACTGAACTTGGTCATTATTTAGCTGTAACAAAAGTTCTGTGTGTTATTAAATACTTTTTTTGGCCATTTAAAATGGCCAATAGAAAAATTTAATTCGTTTATCTTGATATTATAGTTATGCTGCTACTCTAGGACCACAACAATAGAGTCTCAGAGTGCACTATTAAAAGGTCACTCATCAATGTTAGGCTTTGGTCTTGGGAGTTGATTTTTATGGGCTATTTTGCTCCACACTATCCCTGGCGACAAAATACTTTGTACCGGCTGCCAGATAATTTTCATCTCCTAAACTACATGATTAGGACTTTGGTAGATATTTGAAAAATGTGTTGGAAAATATTTAATCTAATGCACGATTCTTAAGCGAGAGAATGAAATACCAACAAAGTGGGAAAGTTTTTAAAGGTCGAGAGAAACCTAATTATTCATCAATCGCTACACAGGACTAAAACAAGAGATATCACGGTTTCCAATAGACAAGAAAAAGAAACAGCAAAAAAAACAGTAGAAGTAGGTTGTTGGAATGAAGCAATATTACTCCTTACAACATGCCTTATCTCACACAGAATCAGAGCCATTGGTTACTTCATCATCAATTATATTAAATGCAGAAAATGTTGAAGTGAGTGTCAAGCATGGCTGCCTAAAAACGTATATAAATTTATCTTCAACAACTCAAGTCACGAAATACAGACTTTCAAATATATTTTAAAGAAGACTATTTCATTGATTTATCGTCCAAATTTATTGATTTAAATATCTCGGTAAAGAAAAGTCTGACAATCAAATTTCCACTGCTTCTGAAAGTCTATCATATAAAATTTTATCCTACACAATTTGTTTAAACGAATTAGTGTGAAAATTAAGGGAGTATTGGTGAGCAATAGCAGCAATTTATCAAACAATACAAACTACTTACAATTTACAATTTGACTCCAAAGTCAAACAAGGAATTCAGAGGTCAGATGATGGGCTATAAATATAGCACGAATCAAATACTGATGATCTAAGGCAGTGACCAAAGAGTACAATTTGGTTGGTAACTTAAATGACGAAATATTTAATGTATTCCAATAGTTTTCTCTCAAAGTTAAGATTGACATAAAATTAACGCTTGCCTTAAGTAATATAATTTTGAGAAAAACAATTGCTGCACTACTTGTTGCGACAGAGATTCACAGAGATTCAGAGATTCACCTCAGAGATAATTCATCTTCAAACACAAAAGATTTTTAGTTTTGTTAGTTTGGCAAATGAAAAATTGGGAACTAGAGGAAATAATACCAAACTTCTCATTCCCCATATATTTTTGAATTAACAATATATTGCCAAAGATTCACGAACCTAAAATTATTTATCACTTATCAATGGCAAAATTGATTCAAAACTTGCTTTAATATTTGCATGAAGTGCCAGAATGCCATGGAATCATGGACAAGCTATCCAAACAAATCATGCATGATTAGACTTTCGAATCTTATGTGTATGTCAACGGAATGCCACTCTACAATTTATCTTTTGATAAATCAAAAAGATATCAGTATGAGTTGACCATCAAATCCCTAGACAGAGATTTAAAATTTCTTTGAAAACGCAATAAATGATTCAATGTTCCCAAACACTCATGGTATCGTTGTATTGGACTCGTCGGAACTCAAAACAATAGAATTGCACGAACAGGCAATCTACTTTGAGAGTAAACCTTTACTGTGCCATTGATAGAGAACGTTGTATTCATCTAACTAAATTAATTAGAAGCTTACTGAGAAATAACCCTTAACGGCGGTATTTTACAAGACTTTGCAAGGTATTTTACAGACTACACTTGGAACAAAAAGCAACTAATCAATGCATTCAACTTGATCCTTTACATGTCCAAACACAAATCCAAATGTGCAGTCTCAGATTTCTTAAAACAAATTCAAAGGGCTAACAACACTTTTGTCATTCTTAATAGTAGTCAATTGAAAATGAACTATTGTCACTGGCTATGTATCTTTCAAACAAAAAAATGTATAGAATTGTTTAATCCTCCTGGCCTTCCTTACGTAATTTACCCTCTACCTGTTAAGACCTTAATTGGAAACAGAGGGGTATCTATTGTTCAAAGCCGGAAGAGTGCAAAAAATTTTTTTTTACCGAAAGGAGTTGCTTTCATACCCCCTATATTTGGTTTTCCGAAGTCTTGGATATACTTAAAGACAATTTCTCACCATTTACGTGGACAAGTCATGCTTGAATGACTTCGGTCTGGATTCTATCTATCTTTGAAAGTGATCTTGCAGTGAAAAGTCAAAATCACATTTTCAACAATAAGCTGTAACTTCACTCTTATTGTATCTCTTTGTGAAGTCAATAATAATTTATTCGTCCATATTGTCCAATTCACGTGTTTTAATTTGTATAAAATATTAAACACATAATCCTCAATTGAAAAGTAACTCTTTGTAACTGCAAAATAAAAATCAGTAGACTTATAATGATCCCAACCATGGCCTCCTTAATAATGACATAAAAACCGAACTCTCTTGTTGTTCCAACAATCAAAGTGTATATCAGGATCATCTTCCCAAAATAATTTAAAATCGTGACGATACCAGTTTCTTAGAAATAAAATAGAAATTTGTGTTCTTCCTAACCAGAATAGGTATTCAGTGTAGTTATCACAAGACAATCAGCTGTCCAATATTTACAAACATAGAGGACATTTGATGATATATTGTTTCACTATTGACTCTCATACTGAAAATTTGAAACTGATTAGAATCCAAGAAATAATATTTTTTTACACCGAGTACCTACTTTAAGTGATTGACTATTTGTCCCCTAAAGAAATAAGGGTGGAGTAATCATTATCTTAGAATTTTAAATTAAAACCAATTAAACATGTTTGGGTGGGAATATCCCACTTGTAAAACAATTAGAGCTTATTTGAGGGGCTACTAAAACTAATTTGACAAGAAGTACTAATTTGACAACTTTGAGGGTTTATTAAGACTTATTTGATGAAATGTGAAACCCCTATATTGGTGTTTTGACCAGTAAATGCATGGGACGACTGTTGTGAATATTACTACTATAGGGAGTAGGTGGTAGAAATAGGGGCAGTCTGAATATTTGTGGCTATCCAATTCATACCAAAAATGTAGGAATATCATCTTAATTTGTATCAAATACAACAAAAATTAAATATTAGTTTAATTTGGCTGTAGTAAATCTTATCAATTTTGTCTTGTTACTTGTGCACAGAGAATTTTAATAAATTGGACCAGAAAGGCGCTATTTCTTCCTCTTCACTCTTGAACAAAGTAGTTCTTGATACACAGTCCGCTGCTCTCTTGTCTTTCATTATTGCTGGTTTAAATTTGTGTCTATTCTGTTATGCAGACGATATTTTGAACTTATGTCGCACTACCCCTTGCATTAATAACGTTTTCACTTCACTAAAATCTGAGTATGTTAAAATTGGTTTCAAATTCTACGCTAAAAAGCCAGAAGTTGTATTCCTCAACTGGAAGCACGCACTGTTGGCAGTTATTCCTCTCGGGAATAGCAGGATCAAGCCAGCTGATTATATTACTTGCCTTGGTCTCCCCATTGGCTCCTCAATCAAGCACATAAAACAGCTCCATGTAGCTCACATCGAACGCAGAGAAGGACTACAATATGCTATTTCTTTGACAAATAAGCAAACTTTCAATCACCCTGTTCTTTCTTAATTTGATTGCTTTATGGTACTACTTATATATACAGCACCGCCTTAGAAAATGTTTAGTAAAACAGATATGTTAGAAATGTGCTCAGTTTTCTTTTGTTTCTCAAAATATCTTCTACGTCCCCCCTTCCCCCAAGTACTTGCAGCTCTTATCTTTTCAGAAAATTTCCGTTTAGCTGACTCTTTTACATCAGTGGAAAAATGGGTCAATGCAAGCCAAACGTGATTTTTTTTTTTTGGTCTTTTTTGTTTATACTACGTCTTTTTTTATCACGGGCTGATGACATGGTATATCATGCCAAGATAAGATTCAGCCTACATAAACTCCATTGCTAAATATGAAAAACTAAAACTAAGTCAATGCTAAAATATTACCTGATCAGCGGAAATGAAGAACACGTAGTATCAGAATGGAAAAAAAAGAAGAAAAACTAAATCAATGATCAAAATTCAAAATGATTCTCGATAAATTGATTGGTCAAATATATTGAAATCAAAAAGTGACCAAAAAGTATAACAAAAGTTACATGCAATTATCAAATAGTCTTATTACTTTGCCCTCAGAAAAGGTTTTAGTTAAGAAATAATAAAACTCAGCATAAACAGGGGCAGGTTAAAGGATTGTGTCTTCCTAGGATTGTGTTTAGTTTTAATGTCACTTTTCACTTTCATCAAAACTAGTTTTAAAAAATAAAATAGCATGAGGTGTGTAATTTGAAGAGTTGCTTTTTCCGAATAAAAAATAAAAGGATGCAAGATTTTCTGGCTGTAACTGAGCATAGTTTGCTTCGACCTGATATTAAATTGTTAGGTATAAAAACATTAAATCTGACCTTGTTTATGCCATATAACCATATATATTGAACCAGGAGTATAACTAACTTACCAAACAGTTCTTGGTAACGAACTGTAATTAAAGAGTGACCCGGCTCAATAGTAACCAAAACTCTAAAAAACGGAATTTTGATACCAATAGATACAACAACAGAATAAAATTTCTACGTTGATTTTAAATATATAAGTTTCATCAAGTTTAGCCCTACACATTAAAAGTTAAGAGCCTGAGAAAATTTGACTTATTTTCTAAAAAAAGGAGGTAACAGCCCTCAAAGGTCACAGAATCTTAATGAAAATCACACCAATAGATTCAGCGTATCACAGAATCCTACTTTAGAGGTTTTTAGCTCCTATCTCCAAAAATGTGGAATTTTGTATTTTTTGTCAAAAGAAAGATCATGGATGCGTGTTTATGTTTTTTTTTTTCCAGGGGTGATTGTATCGACCCAGTGGTCCTAAAATGTCTCAAGAGGGCTCATTTAAACAAAAATTAAAAGTTCTAGTGGTTTTTGTAAGTGACCCAAAAATTAGAGGGTAACTAGCCCCCTCCCATGCTCAATATTTTCCCAAAGTCAACGGAACAAAATTTTGAGATAACAATTTTGTTCAGCATGTTCAGAAAATTTAGTAACTATATCTTTGAGGATGGATTAAGTAGTAAAGGATCTTGACATTTAAAACTAGATCTGCGCAGTAGGTCTAATGACTCTGACCCTAGACCTGTGCAATAGCCTTATGACGAAAAGAGGACTCTAAACCTAGATCTGCGCAATAGCCTATGATGAAAATCTAACGAAGCTTCGATTGTGTCTTGATGGAAATTCTATTTTTAATAAGGTTTCCTGGGAATTTTAAATGTATAAGTGCGATATACATCTCTCTTATTGTAACAATCCATTTTTAGTTACTGAACAGTAACCACCTGATAATATGGAGAATTTCGACAATATTGTTAACCAATTATATGCTGTAAGTTTATTATATAAAGAATCAATTCAGATATTTCGATACTGGTGCATTATACGAAGACTTCTAAAAAAGTCAAGTTTGGTTATTGCTAATTAAAATAAAAAAGGATGAATATATAATAGTTTAGAAACAATTTGAGATATATATTTGCGCATTCGGGATTGGGAGGTAAAGCATAGAATATATTAAATGTAACCCCGGTACCTTTTTCTCTTATCATATTAGTTTGTTGGGTATAGGCTAACCTAGCTTACAATGAAAATGTTGCTTGATGCAAATTTTAAACCTATGTGCCAGGACTGTGTTATTCAGCCTTTATATCTACATCTCTCTTGTTTCTAGAGCTTATACTATTTTTAAGGTTATATGATGGGTCTATAGCTTACCTAGCTAGCTAACAATGAAATTTATCCCCCTTAATTCTTGGTTTTAGCCTTCTCTGTTTTTGGTTTCATGGTTTCTGATTTTTAGAAACATAATTTCTACAATATCTACAAGATTTTAATGTTATATTAAGGCTTCTTTTTTTTGTTTCATTCCGTTCTAAAGGCTCTTCTGAAGAAAAACACGTTATTTCTGAATTATATTTGACACACAAAAGAAGGGCTAAATCTCAGGGAATGATAACTCCATTAAGAGAAACATATCATTTTTATTTTGGAGGAATGTCTTGAAAATAATTATTTTAAATATCTGAAAATAATTATTTAAAAGAGATATAGGCTTAAAATATTAATTGCTTATCAACTATGGGATAAATCTCAGGGAAATATAAGTATCAGAGTGAATAAATTTATTATTAACATCTTTTATCTGATACATCGATAACATTATCAAAATCTAAGTATCAGAAGGAATAAATTCTTTATAACATCCTTTGTTGAATACGTCGGATAACGTTGACAAAATCTAAAATCAGAGTGAATTAATACATTATCGAAATCTAAGTATCAGAGTGAATAAATCATTAATCAATATCTTTTGTCAGATACGTCAGATAAAATTGACAAAATCTAAGTATCAGAGTGAATAAATTCATTAGCAACATTTTATATTGGATACATCGGATAAGATCATCAAAATCTAAGTATCAGAGTGAATAAATCCTGTAACAACATCTTTTCTCACATACGTCAGATAATATTATCAAAATCTAAGTATCAGGGTGATTAAATTCCTTATCAACATCTTTTCTCGGCTACATGGGATAAAATTTACGAAATCTAAGTATCAGAGTGATTAAATTCCTTACCAACATCTTCTGTCGGATACATAGGATAACATTGACAAAATCTAAGTATCAGATTGACTCAATTCCTTATAAACATCCTTTGTCGGAGACATAGGATATTATTGACAAAATCTAAGTCTCAAAATGAATAAATCCTTTATCAACATCCTATGTTGAATACGTCGGATAACATTCACAAAATATAAGTATCAGAATGAATTAATACATTATCAAAATCTAAGTATCAGAATGAATAAATCCCTTACCAAAATCCTTTGTTAGATACTTTGGATAACATTATCAAAATCTAAGTATCAGAGTGAATAAATCATTAATCAATATTATTTGATGGATATGTCAGATAGCATTCACAAAATCTAAGTATCATAGTGAATAAATTCATTATCAACATCTTTTATCTAATACATCGGATAACAATATAAAAATCTAAGTATCAGAGGGATTTAAATCTTTATCATCATCGTTGGTCAGATACATCAGACAAAATTGACAGAATCTATCTATCCGAGTGAATAAATTCTTTATCAACATATTTTAACAGATATATCGGATAACATTGACACATTCTAAGTAACAGAGCAAAAGTCATACATTTCAACAAAAAAATTGCAAAAATGAACTCCACAAACAAAAGGGGCATAGTTAGAGGCGACACTTTTTCACTACCTCAACTGCTGCCATTTTGACACCTATAGTTATAGATGGCAGCAAACTTGCTCAGACACACCGGTATAGTGAGAGAGACATGCAAAAAAGTTAGGTTTATTTAAGCTCACTTAGCACGCTAAGTGAGCTTAAATAAACCTAACTTTTAATCCAAAGTTTCCGACAAATGATGTTGATAAGGAATTTATTCACTCTTATACTTAGATTTTGTCAATTTTATCCAACGTATCTTACAAAGGATGTTGATAAATGATTTATTCACTCTAATACTTAGATTTTGTCAATGTTATCCTATGTATCTGAAAAAAGATGTTGATAAGGAATTTATTCTATCTGATTCTTAGATTTTGTCAACTTTATCTGACGTATCTTACAAAGGATGTTGATAAATGATTTATTCACTCTGGTAGTTAGATTTTGTCAATGTTATCCGTTGTAAGTGACTAAAGATGCTCATGAAGAAGTTAATCAATACGATACTTAGATTTTGATAATGTTATTTGACGTATCCAGCAAAAGATGTTGATAAATAATTTATTCTCTGTGATACTTATATTTTGTGAATGTTATCCGATATATCTGACAAATGATGTTGATAAAGGATTTATTCACTCTTATACTTGAATTTTGTGAATATTATCAATTGTATCTGACAAACGACATTGATAAAGAATTTATTCACGCTGATACTTATATTTTGTCAATGTTATCCTATGTATCCAAAAAGAGATGTTCATAAACAATTTGATCACTCCGATACTTAGATTTTGTCAATGGTGTCCAATGTAACCAACAAAAGATGTTGATAAAGAATTTAATCACTCTGATACTTAGATTTTGTCAATTTTTTCTGATGTATCTGACAAAAGATTTTCATAAATGATTTAATCACTCTGATACTCTGATTTTGATAATGTTATCTGAGGTATTCGATAAAAGATGTTGATAATGAATTTATTCACTCCGATACTTAGATTCTGTGAAGGTTATCCGATGTAACCAACAAAGGATGTTGATAAAGGATTTACTCACTCTGATACTTACGTTTTGTCAATTTTATCCTATGTATCTGACAAAGGATGTTGATAATAAATTTATTCAATCTGATGATTAGATTTTGTCAATTTTATCCTATGTATCTGACACAGGATGTTGATAAAGAATTGATACACCATGATACTTAGACATTATCAGTGTTATACTAATTATCCCACAAAAAGATGTTGATAAAGGATTTATTCACTCTGATAGTTAGATTTTGTCAATTTTGTCCTACGTATCCGACAAATGATGTTGATAAGGAATTTATTCTCTCTGATACTTAGATTTTGTAAATTTTATCCTATGTGTCCATCAAAAGATGTTGATAATGAATTTAATCATTCTGATACTTCGATTTTGATAATGTTATCTGACGTGTCCGAAAAAAGATGTTGGTAAAGGAGTTATTCACTCTGATACTTAGATTTTGATAATGTTATCCAATATATCAGATAAAAGATGTTGATAATGAATTTATTCACTCCGATGCTTAGATTTTGTGAATTTTATCCGACGTATCTGTCAAAAGATGTTGATAAATGTTTTATTCAATCTGACACTTAGATTTTGATAATGTTATCCGAGGTATCCGACAAAGAATCTTGGTTAAAGATTTATTCACTCGGATACTTAGATTTCGATAATGTTATCCGATGTATCCGATAAAAGATGTTGATAAAGAATTATTTCTCTCTGATACTTAGATTTTGTCAATGTTATCCTATGTATCTGAATAAGGATGTTGATAAAAAATTTATTCATTCTGATACTTAGATTTTGATAATGTTATTTGACGTATCCGAGAAAAGATGTTGATAAGTAATTTATTCAATATGATTCTTAGATTTTGTCAAATTTATCCGACGAATCTTAAAAAGGATGTTGATAATTGATTTATTCAAACTGATACTTTGATTTTGTCAATGTTATCATATATATCTGACAAAAGATGTTGATAAGGAATTAATCACTCTGATACTTAGATTTTGATAACTTTATCTGACGTATTTGACACAAAATGTTTTTAATGAATTTATTCACTGTGATACTTAGATACTGTCAATGTTATCCAACGTATCTGACAAATGATGTTGATAAAAAAAGTATTCACTCTTACACTTAGATTTTGTGAATGTTATCAAACATATCCGTCAAAAGAAGTTGATAAAGAATTTATTCACTCTGATACACAGATTTTGTGAATGTTATCTGAAGTATCAAACAAAAGATGTTGATAATGATTTATTCACTAAGTATGTATGTTGACAAAGTATGTTGATAAAGAATTTTTTCACTCTGATACTTAGATTTTGTCAATGGTATCCAATATATACGACAAAGAATGTTGATAAAGAATTGATCCACTCTGATACTTAGATATTGTCAGATTTATACTATGTATCTGACAAAACGATGTTGATAAAGGATTTATTAACTTTGATAGTTATATTTTGTCAATGTTATGCTATGTATCCGATAAAGGATGTTGATAAAGAATTTATTCTCTCTGATACTTAGATTTTGTCAATGTTATCCGTTGTAAGTAAAAGAAGTTCATAAGGAATTTATTCACTCTGGTACATAGATTTTGTGAATGTTATCTGATTTATCAAACAAAAGATGTTGATAAATGATTTATTCACTCTGATACTTAGATTTTGTCAATGTTATCCATTGTAAGTGACTAAAGATGCTCATGAAGAATTTCATCAATATGATACTTAAATTTTGATAATATTATCTGACGTATCCAGCAAAAGATGTTGATAAAGAATCTATTCTCTGTGATACTTATATACGTTATCCAACGTATCCTCAAATGATGTTGATAAGAAAGAATTTACTCTTACACTTAGATTTTATGAATATTATGAAACATATTTGGCAAAAGAAGTTTATAAGGAATTTATTCACTCTGGTACATAGATTTTGTGAGTTTTATCTGATGTATCAAACAAAAGATGTTGATAAATGATTTATTCACTCTGATACTTATATTTTGTCAATGTTATCCGTTGTAGGTGACTAAAGGTGCTCATGAAGAATTTAATCAATATAATACTTAAATTTTGATCATGTTATCTGACGTATCCAGCAAAAGATGGTGATAAAGAATTCATTCTCAGAGATATTTAGATTTTGATAAATGATTTAATCACTCTGATATTTAGATTTTGATAATGTTATCCGATGTATCCGATAAAAGATGTTGATAATGAATTTATTCACTCTGATTCTTATATTTTGTGAATGCTATCTGATGTAACCAGCATAGGATTTTGATAAAGGATTTATTTACTCTGATACTTATATTTTGTCAATGTTATCCTATGTATCTGACAAATGATGTTGATAAAGAATTTATTCACTCTGATACTTAGATTTTTTCAATGTTATCCTATGTATCTGTCAAAAGATGTTGATAAAGAATTTGATTATTCTTTATACTTAGATTTTGATAATGTTATCTGACTTATCCGAAAAAAGATGTTGGTAAAGAATTTATTCACTCTGATACTTAGATCTTGTCAATGTTATCCTATGTATCCCTCAAAAGATGTTGATAAAGAATTTAATCATTCTTATACTTAGATTTTGATAATGTTACCTGACGCATCCGAAAAAAGATGTTGGTTAAGAATTTATTCACTCTGATACTTAGATTTTGTCAATGTTATCCTATGTATCCCTCAAAAGATGTTGATAAAGAATTAAATCCCTCTGATACTTAGGTTTTGATAATGTTATCTGACGTATCCGAGAAAAAGATGTTGATAAGGAATTTGTTCAATCTGATTCTTAGATTTTGTCAACTTTATCCAACCTATTTTACAAACGATCTTGATAAATGATTTTTTCACTCTGATACTTAAATTTTGTCTATGTTATCCTATGTATTGGACAAAAGACGTTGATAAGGAATTAATCACTCTGATACTTAGATTTTGATAATGTTGTCGGACGTATCCGAGAAAAAATGTTTTTAAAGATTTTATTCACTCTGATACTTAGATTTTGATAATATTATCGGATGTATCCAATAATAGATGTCGCTAATGAATTCATTCACTCTGATACTTAGAATTCATCAATTATATCAGACGTATCTGACAAAAGATGTTGATAAATGATTTATTCACTCTGATACTTAAATTATGATAATATTACCCGAGGTATCCGACAAAAAATTTTGTTAAAGGATTTATTCACACTCATACTTAGATTTTGATTATGTTATCCGATGTATCCGAAAAAGGATTTTGATAAAGAAGTTATTCACTCTGATACTTAGATTTTGTCAATGTTTTCCTATGCATCCGTCAAAAGATGTTGATAAAGAATTTAATCGCTCTGATACTTAGACTTTGGTCAAAGGTATCCTATATAGCCAACAAAAGATGTTGATAAGGAATTTAATCGCTCTGATGCTTAGATTTTGTCAATATTTTTTGATGTATCTGACAAAAGATGTTGATAAATGATATAATGAATCTGATACTTATATTTTGGTAATGTTATCCGATGTATCCTATAAAAGATGTTGATAATGAATTTAATCACTCTGATACTTAGATTTTGTGAATGTTATCCGACGTGACCAACAAAGGATGTTGATAAAGGATTAATTAACTCTGATACTTAGATTTTGTCAATGTTATCCTATGTATCCGACAAAGGATGTTGATAAAGAATTTATTCACTCTGATACTTAGATTTTGTCAGTGGTATCCTATGTATCCATCAAAAGATGTTGATAAGGGAATTTAATCACTCCGATACTTAGATTTTGATAAATCTATCTGACGTATCTGAGAAAAGATGATGATAAGGAATTTATTCAATCTGATTCTTAGATTTTGTCAACTTTATCTGAAGTATCTTAGAAAGGATGTTGATAAATGATTTATTCACTCTGATACTTAGATTTCGTCAATGTTATCCTATGTATCTGACAAAAGACGTTGATAAGGAATTAATCAGTTTGATACTTAGATTTTGATAATTTTATCTGACGTATCTGACACTAGATGTTGATAATGAATTTATTCACTGTGTTACTTAGATTTTGTCAATGTTATCCAACGTATCCAACAAATGATGTTGATAAAGAATTTATTTACTCTTACACTTAGATTTTGAGAAAGTTATCAAACATATCTGTCAAAAGAAATTGATAAAGAATTTATTCATTCTGATACTTAAATTTTGCGAATGTTATCTGATGTATCAATCAAACGATGTTGATAAATGATTTGTTCACTCTGATACTTAGATTTTGTCAATGTTATCCGTTGTAAGTGACTAAAGATACTCATGAGGAATTTAATCAATATGATACTTAGATTTTGATCATGTTATCTGACGTATCCAGCAAAAGATGTTGAAAAAATTTATTCTCTATGATACTTATATTTGGTGAATGTTATCCAATGTATCTGACAAATGATGTTGATACAGGATCCATTCACTCTTATACTTGAATTTTGTGAATGTTATCAATCGTATCTGAAAAACAACATTGATAAGTAAGTTTTTCACTCTGATGCTTAGATTTTGTCAATGTTATCCTATGTATCCGACAAAAGATGTTGATAAGGAATTGAATCACTCCGATACTTAGATTTGGTCAGTTGTATCCTATGTAGCCAACCAAAGATGTTGATAAAGAAGTTATCCTGTCTGATACTTAGATTTTGTCAATTTTATCCTATGTATCCGTCAAAAGATGTTGATAAGGGAATTTAATCACTCCGATACTTAGATTTTGATAATTCTATCTGACGTTCCGAGAAATTCTATCCGAGAAAAAATGTTGATAAGGAATTTACGCAATCTGAATCTTAGATTTTGTCAACTTTATCCGACGTATCTTAGAAACAATGTTGATAAATGATTTATTCACTCTGATACTTAGATTTTGTCAATGTTATCCTATGTATCTGACAAAAGACGTTGGTAAGGAATTAATCACTTTGATACTTAGATTTTGATAATTTTATCTGACGTATCTGACACTAGATGTTGATAATGAATTTATTCACTCGTGTTACTTAGATTTTGTCAATATTATACAACGTATCCGACAAATGATGTTGATAAAGAATTTATTTACTCTTAAACTTAGATTTTGTGAAAGTTATCAAACATATCTGTCAAAGGAAGTTGGTAAAGAATTTATTCAGTCTGATACTTAGATTTTGCGAATGTTATCTGATGTATCAATCAAAAGATGTTGACAAATGATTTATTCATTCTGATACTTAGATTTTGTCAATGTTATCCGTTGTAAGTGACTAAAGATACTCATGAAGAATTTAATCAATATGATACTTAGATTTGATAATGTTATCTGACGTATCCAGCAAAAGATGTTGAAAAAGAATGTATTCTCTGTGATACTTATATTTGGTGAATGTTATCCGATGTATCTGACAAATGATGTTGATACAGGATCTATTCACTCTTATACTTGAATTTTGTGAATGTTATCAATCGTATCTGAAAAACAACATTGATAAGTAAGTTTTTCACTCTGATGCTTAGATTTTGTCAATGTTATCCTATGTATCCGACAAAAGATGTTGATAAAGAATTTAATCACCTCGATACTTAGATTTGGTCAATGGTATCCTATGTAGCCAACAAAAGATGTTGATAAAGAATCTAATCACTCTGATACTTTGATTTTGTAAATTTTATCTGATGTATCTGACAAAAGATGTTGATAAATGATTTAATAACTCTTATACTTATATTTTGATAATTTTATCCAATGTATCTGATAAAAGATGTTGATAATGAATTTAATCACTCTGATACTTATATTTTGTGAATGTTATCCGATGTAATCAACAAAGAATGTTGATAAAGGATTTATTCATTCTGATACTTAAATTTTGTCAATGTTATCGTATGTATCTGACAAGGATGTTGATAAAGAATTTATTCACTCTGATACTTAGATTTTGTCAATGTTATCCTATGCATCCAACAAAGGATGTTGATAAAGAATTGATTCACTCTGATATTTAGATTTTGTCAATGTTATCCTATGTATCTGTCAAAAGATGTTACTAAAGAACTTAATCATTCTGATACTTAGATTTTGATAATGTTATCTGACGTATCCAAAAAGGATGTTGGTAAGGAATTTAATCGCTTTAATACTTAGATTTTGTCAATGTCATCCGAAAAAAGATGTTGACAGCTAATTTAATCACTCTGAAACTTAGAGTTTATTAATGCTACCGAGCGTAGCCGACGAATGATATTGATAAGGGGTTTAATAGCACTGATACTTAGACTTTGATAATTCTATCTGACGTATCCGAGAAAAGAAGTTGATAAGGAATTTATTCAATCTGATTCTTAGATTTTGTTAACTTTATCCGACGTATCTTAGAAAGTATGTTGATAAGGGATTTATTCACTCTGATACATAGATTTCGTCAATGTTATCCTATGTATCTGACAAAAGACGTTGATAAGGAATTAATCTCTTTGATGCTTAGATTTTGATAATGTTATCTGAAGTATCTGACACTAGATGTTGATAATGAATTTATTCACTGTGATACTTATATTTTGTCAAAGTTATCCAACGTATCCGACAAATGATGTTGATAAAGAATTTATTTACTGTTACACTTAGATTTTGTGAATGTTATCAAAATCTGTCAAAAGAAGTTGATAAAGAATTTATTCACTCTGATACTTAAATTTTGCAAATGTTATCTGATGTATCAAACAAAAGATGTTGATAAATTATTTATTCACTCTGATACTTAGATTTTGTCAATGTTATCCGTTGTAAGTGACTAAAGATACTCATGAAGAATTTAATCTATATGATACTTAGATTTTGATAATGTTATCTGACGTATCTAGCAAAAGATGTTGAAAACGAATTTATTCTCTGTGATACATATATTTGGTGAATGTTATCCGATGTATCTGACAAATGATGTTGATACAGGATTTATTCACTCTTATACTTGAATTTTGTGAATGTTATCAATCGTATCTGAAAAACAACATTGATAAGTAATTTTTTCACTCTGTTGCTTAAATTTTGTCAATGTTATCCTATGTATCCGACAAAAGATATTGATAAAGAATTTAATCACTCCGATATTTAGCTTTGGTCAATGGTATCCTATGTAGCCAACAAAAGATGTTGATAAGGAATTTAATCACTCTAATACTTTGATTTTGTCAATTTTTTCCGATGTATCTGACAAAAGAAATTGATAAATGATTTAATTACTCTGATGCTTATATTTTGATAATGTTATCCGATGCATCCAATAAAAGATGTTGATAATGAATTTAATCACTCTGATACTTAGAATTTGTGAATGTTATCCGATGTAACCAACAAAGGATGTTGCTAAACGATTTATTGACTCTGATACTTAGATTGTATCAATGTTATCTTATATATATGACAAGGATGTTGATAAAGAACTTATTCACTCTGATGCTTAGATTTTGTCAATTTTATCCTATTATATAACAAAGGATGCTCCTGTAGAATTGATTCACTATGACAGTTAGATTTTGTCAATGTTTTCCTATGTGTCCAACAAATGAATTTGATAAAGGATTTATTCACTCTAATACTTATATTTTGTCGATATTATCCTAAGTATCTGACAAAGGATGTTGATAAGGAATTTATTAACTCTAATACTTAGATTTTGTCAATGTTATTCAATGTATCCGACAAAGATGTTGATAAAGAATTGATCCACTCTGATACTTAGATTTTCAGTGTTATCCTATTATCTGACAAAAGAATATTGATAAAGAATTTATTTACTCTAATAGTTAGATTTTGTCAATTTTATCCTATGTATCCAACAAAGGATGTTTATAAAGAGTTTATTATCTCTGATACTTAGATTTTGTCAATGTTATTCTATGTATCCAACAAAGGATGTTGATAAAGAATTTATTCACACTGATACTTAGATTTTGTCAATATTACCCTATGTATCTGTCAAAAGATGCTGATAAAGAATTTATTCACTCTGATACTTAAATTTTGATAAGGTTATGTGACGTATCCGACAAAAGATATTGGTAAAGATTTTATTTACTCTGATACTTAGATTTTGATAATGCTATCCGATGTATTCAAAAATAGATGTTGCTAATTAATTTATTCACTCTGATACTTAGACTTCTTCAAATTTATCTGACGTTTCTGACAAAAGATGTTGTAAAATGATTTATTCACTCTGATACTTAGATTTTGATAATAATATCCGAGGCATCCGACAAAAAATTTTGTTAAAGTATTTATTCACTCTGATACTTAGATTTTGATTATGTTATCCGATGTATCCGACAAATGATTTTGATAAAGAATTTATTCACTCTGATACTTAGATTTTCTCTATATTATCCGAGGTATCCGACAAAAGATGTTGATAAAGGATTTATTCATTCTGATACTTAGATTTTGATAATGTTATCTGAATTTTCCGAGAAAAGATGTTGGTAAAGGATTTATTCACGCTGATAAATATATTTTGATAATATTATCGGATGTATCCAATAAAAGATGTTCCAAATGAATTTATTCACTCTGATACTAAGATTTTGTAAATTTTATTCTACGTATCTGAAAAAAGATGTTGATAAATTATTGATTTACTCTGATACTTAGATTTTGATAATGTTATCCGAGGTATCCGACAAAGGATTTTGGTAATAG
The DNA here is from genome assembly GCF_049724085.1 of Artemia sp. Qi Xiang Cuo. Classification (NCBI taxonomy): domain Eukaryota; kingdom Metazoa; phylum Arthropoda; class Branchiopoda; order Anostraca; family Artemiidae; genus Artemia; species Artemia sp. Qi Xiang Cuo. Next base: position 91,702,239 of record NC_142797.1, on the reverse strand, counting down.
ATTTATTTACTCTGATACTATGATTTTGATAATATTATCTGATATATCCGATAAAAGATGTTGATAATGTATTTATTCACTCTGATACTTAGATTTTGTGAACGTTATCCGACGTATGCAACAAAGGGTGTTGACAAAGTATTTATTCAGTCTGATACTTAGATTTTGTCAATGCTATCCTATGTTTCCGACAAAGGATTTTGATAAGGGATTTATTCACTCTGATACTTAGATTTTGTCAATGTTATCCTATCTATCGGACAAATGATGTTGATAAAGAATTTATTTACTCTGATTCTTAAATTTTGTCAGTGTTATCCTATGTGTCTGACAAAGGACGTTGATAAAGAATTTAATCACTCTGATACTTATATTTTTATAATGCTATCTGACGTATCTGAGAAAAGATGTTGATAAGGAATTTATTCAATCTGATTCTTAGATTTTGTCAACTTTATCTGACGTATCTTACAAAGAATGTTGATAAATGATTTATTCACTCAGAAACTTAGATTTCGTCATTGTTATCCTATGTATCTGACAAAAGACGTTGATAAGGAATTAATCACTCTGATACTTAGATTTTGATAATTTTATCTGACGTATCTGACGCTAGATGTTGATAATGAATTTATTTACTGTGATACTTAGATTTTGTCAATGTTATCCGACGTATCCAACAAATGATATTGATAGAGAATTTATTTACCCTTACCCTCAGATTTTGTGAATGTTATCGAACATATCTGTCAAAAGATGTTGATATGGAATTCATTCACTCTGATGCTTAGATTTTGCAGATGTTATCCGATGTATAAAAAAAATTGTATAAACTATTTTTTTACTCTGATACTTAGATTATGTATGCGTCAAAAGATGTTGATAGATAATTTATTCACTCTGATACTTAGATCTTGTCAATGTTATCCTATGTATCCCTCAAAAGATGTTGATAAAGAATTTAATCACTCTGATACTTAGGTTTTGATAATGTTATCTGACGTATCCGAGAAAAAGATGTTGATAAGGAATTTGTTCAATCTGATTCTTAGATTTTGTCAACTTTATCAACCTATTTTACAAACGATCTTGATAAATGATTTTTTCACTCTGATACTTAAATTTTGTCTATGTTATCCTATGTATTGGACAAAAGACGTTGATAAGGAATTAATCACTCTGATACTTAGATTTTGATAATGTTGTCGGACGTATCCGAGAAAAGATGTTTTTAAAGATTTTATTCACTCTGATACTTAGATTTTGATGTTATCGGATGTATCCAATAATAGATGTCGCTAATGAATTCATTCACTCTGATACTTAGAATTCATCAATTATATCAGACGTATCTGACAAAATATGTTGATAAATGATTTATTCACTCTGATACTTAAATTTTGATAATATTATCCGAGGTATCCGACAAAAAAATTTTGTTAAAGGATTTATTCACACTCGATACATAGATTTTGATTAATGTTATCCGATGTATCCGACAAAGGATGTTGATAAAGAATTTATTCAATCTGATTCTTAGATTTTGTCAATGTTTACCTATGCATCCATCAAAAGATGTTGATAAAGAATTTAATCACTCCGATACTTAGATTTGGTCAAAGGTATCCTATATAGCCAACAAAAGATGTTGATAAGGAATTTAATCACTCTGATACTTAGATTTTGTCAATTTTTTCTGATGTATCTGACAAAAGATGTTGATAAATGATATAATGAATCTGATACTTATATTTTGGTAATGTTATCCGATGTATCCTATAAAAGATGTTGATAATGAATTTATTCACTCTGATACCTATATTTTGTGAATGTTATCCGACGTAACCAACAAAGACTGTTGATAAAGAATTTATTCACGCTTATACTTTGATTTTATTAGCATTATCATATATATCAGACAAAAGATGCTGAAATGAGCTTTCTTCATCGTGATACTTAGACCTTGCCAATGTTTTCCTATGTATCCAACAAAGGATGTTGATAAGGGAATTTAATCACTCCGATACTTAGATTTTGATAAATCTATCTGACGTATCTGAGAAAAGATGATGATAAGGAATTTATTCAATCTGATTCTTAGATTTTGTCAACTTTATCCGACGTATCTTAGAAAGGATGTTGATAAATGATTTATTCACTCTGATACTTAGATTTCGTCAATGTTATCCTATGTATCTGACAAAAGACGTTGATAAGGAATTAATCAGTTTGATACTTAGATTTTGATAATTTTATCTGACGTATATGACACTAGATGTTGATAATGAATTTATTCACTGTGTTACTTAGATTTTGTCAATGTTATCCAACGTATCCAACAAATGATGTTGATAAAGAATTTATTTACTCTTACACTTAGATTTTGAGAAAATTATCAAACATATCTGTCAAAAGAAATTGATAAAGAATTTATTCATTCTGATACTTAGATTTTGCGAATATTATCTGATGTATCAATCAAACGATGTTGATAAATGATTTGTTCACTCTGATACTTAGATTTTGTCAATGTTATCCGTTGTAAGTGACTAAAGATACTCATGAAGAATTTAATCAATATGATACTTAGATTTTGATCATGTTATCTGACGTATCCAGCAAAAGATGTTGAAAAAAATTTATTCTCTATGATACTTATATTTGGTGAATGTTATCCAATGTATCTGACAAATGATGTTGATACAGGATCCATTCACTCTTATACTTGAATTTTGTGAATGTTATCAATCGTATCTGAAAAACAACATTGATAAGTAAGTTTTTCACTCTGATGCTTAGATTTTGTCAATGTTATCCTATGTATCCGACAAAAAAATGTTGATAAGGAATTGAATCACTCCGATACTTAGATTTGGTCAGTTGTATCCTATGTAGCCAACCAAAGATGTTGATAAAGAAGTTATCCTGTCTGATACTTAGATTTTGTCAATTTTATCCTATGTATCCGTCAAAAGATGTTGATAAGGGAATTTAATCACTCCGATACTTAGATTTTGATAATTCTATCTGACGTTCCGAGAAATTCTATCCGAGAAAAAATGTTGATAATGAATTTACGCAATCTGAATCTTAGATTTTGTCAACTTTATACGACGTATCTTAGAAACAATGTTGATAAATGATTTATTCACTCTGATACTTAGATTTTGTCAATGTTATCCTATGTATCTGACAAAAGACGTTGATAAGGAATTAATCACTTTGATACTTAGATTTTGATAATTTTATCTGACACTAGATGTTGATAATGAATTTATTCACTGTGTTACTTAGATTTTGTCAATGTTATACAACGTATCCGACAAATGATGTTGATAAAGAATTTATTTACTCTTACTCTTAGATTTTGTGAAAGTTATCAAACATATCTGTCAAAGGAAGTTGGTAAAGAATTTATTCAGTCTGATACTTAGATTTTGCGAATGTTATCTGATGTATCAATCAAAAGATGTTGATAAATGATTTATTCACTCTGATACTTAGATTTTGTCAATGTTATCCGTTGTAAGTGACTAAAGATACTCATGAAGAATTTAAGCAATATGATACTTAGATTTGATAATGTTATCTGACGTATCCAGCAAAAGATGTTGAAAAAGAATTTATTCTCTGTGATACTTATATTTGGTGAATGTTATCCGATGTATCTGACAAATGATGTTGATACAGGATCTATTCACTCTTATACTTGAATTTTGTGACTGTTATCAATCGTATCTGAAAAACAACATTGATAAGTAAGTTTTTCACTCTGATGCTTAAATTTTGTCAATGTTATCCTATGTATCCGACAAAAGATGTTGATAATGAATTTAATCACCTCGATACTTAGATTTGGTCAATGGTATCCTATGTAGCCAGCAAAAGATGTTGATAAAGAATCTAATCACTCTGATACTTTGATTTTGTAAATTTTATCTGATGTATCTGACAAAAGATGTTGATAAATGATTTAATAACTCTTATACTTATATTTTGATAATTTTATCCGATGTATCTGATTAAAGATATTGATAATGAATTTATTCACTCTGATACTTACATTTTATGAATTTTATCCAACGTAATCAACAAAGAATGTTGATAAAGTATTTACTCACTCTTATACTTAGATTTTGTCAATGTTAACCTATGTATCCGACAAGGATGTTGATACAGAATTTAGTCACTCTGATACTTAGATTTTGTCAATGTTATCCTATGCATCCAACAAAGGATGTTGATAAAGAATTGATTCACTCTGATATTTAGATTTTGTCAATGTTATCCTATGTATCTGTCAAAAGATGTTACTAAAGAACTTAATCATTCTGATACTTAGATTTTGATAATGTTATCTGACGTATCCAAAAAAGATGTTGGTAAAGAATTTATTCACTCTGATACTTAGATTTTGCCAATGTTATCCTATGTATTGGACAAAAGATGTTGATAAAGAATTTATTCACTCTGATACTTAGATTTTGTCAATGTTATCCTATGTATCCCTCAAAATATGTTGATAAAGACCTTAATCACTCTGATGCTTAGATTTTGATAATGTTATCTGACGTATCCGAGATAAGATGTTGAATTTGTTCAATCAGATTCTTAGATTTTGTCAACTATATCCGACATATCTTACAAAGGATGTTGATAAATGATTTTTTCACTCTGATACTTAGTTTTTGTCTATGTTATCCTATGTATCTGATAAAAGACGTTGATAAGGAATTAATCAACTTGATACATGGATTTTGATAATTTTATCTGACGTATCTGACGCTAAATTTTAATAATGAGTGTATTCACTGTGATACTTAGATTTTGTCAATGTTATCCAACGTATCCTCAAATGATGTTGATAAGAAAGTATTTACTATTACACTTAGATTTTATGAATGTTATCAAACATATCTGGCAAAAGAAGTTGATAAGGAATTTATTCACTCTGGTACATAGATTTTGTGAATGTTATCTGATGTAAGAAACAAAAGATGTTGATAAATGATTTATTCACTCTGATGCTTTGAATTTGTCAATATTATCCGTTGTAAGTGACTAAAGATGCTCATGAAGAATTTTCTAATAAATATTATAATTAAATTTTGATAACGTTATCTGACGTATCCAGCAAAAGATGTTGATCAAGAATTTATTCTTTGTGATACTTATATTTTCTGGATGTTATCCGATGTATCTGACAAATGATGTTGATAAAAGATTTATTCACTCTTATACTTGAATTTTGTGAATGTTATCAATCGTATTCTGACAAATGACATTGATAAAGCATTTATTCACTCTGATACTTAGATTTTGTCAATGTTATCCAATGTATCCGACAAAAGATTTTGATAAAGAATTTATTCAATCTGATTCTTAGATTTTGTCAATGGTATCCTATGTATCCGACAAAGGATTTTGGTAAAGGATTTATTCACTCTGATTCTTAGATTTTGATACTGTTATCCGATATATCCGACAAAGGATGTTGATAAAGAATTTGTTCACTCTGATACTAAGATTTTCTCAATGTTATCCTATGTATCCGTCAAAAGATATTGATAAAGAGTTTAATAGCACTGATACTTAGATTTTGATAATTCTATCTGACGTATCCAAGAAAAGAAGCTGATAAGGAATTTATTCAATCTGATTCTTAGATTTTGTTAACTTTATCCGACGTATCTTAGAAAGTATGTTGATAAGGGATTTATTCACTCTGATACATAGATTTCGTCAATGTTATCCTATGTATCTGACAAAAGACGTTGATAAGGAATTAATCTCTTTGATACTTAGATTTGATATTTTATCTGAAGTATCTGACACTAGATGTTGATAATGAATTTATTCACTGTGATACTTAGATTTTGTCAATGTTATCCAACGTATCCAACAAATGATGTTGATAAAGAATTTATTTACTGTTACACTTAGATTTTGTGAATGTTATCAAACATTTTGTGAATGTTATCAAAATCTGTCAAAAGAAGTTGATAAGGAATTTATTCACTCTGATACTTAAATTTTGCAAATGTTATCTGATGTATCAAACAAAAGATGTTGATAAATGATTTATTCACTCTGATACTTAGATTTCGTCAATGTTATCCGTTGTAAGTGACTAAAGATACTCATGAAGAATTTAATCTATATGATACTTAGATTTTGATAATGTTATCTGACGTATCTAGCAAAAGATGTTGAAAACGAATTTATTCTCTGTGATACATATATTTGGTGAATGTTATCCGATGTATCTGACAAATGATGTTGATACAGGATTTATTCACTCTTATACTTGAATTTTGTGAATTTTATCAATCGTATCTGAAAAACAACATTGATAAGTAATTTTTTCACGCTGTTGCTTAAATTTTGTCAATGTTATCCTATGTAATCGACAAAAGATATTGATAAAGAATTTAATCACTCCGATATTTAGCTTTGGTCAATGGTATCCTATGTAGCCAACAAAAGATGTTGATAAGGAATTTAATCACTCTGATACTTTGATTTTGTCAATTTTTTCCGATGTATCTGACAAAAGAAATTGATAAATGATTTAATTACTCTGATGCTTATATTTTGATAATATTATCCGATGTATCCGATAAAAGATGTTGATAATGAATTTATTCACTCTGATACTTAGATTTTGTGAATATTATCCGACGTATCCAACTAAGGATGTTGATAAAGGATTTATTCACTCTGATACTTAGATTTTATCAGTATTATCCTATGTATCTGACAATGATGTTGATATAGGATTTAGTCACTCTGATACTTAGATTTTGTCAATGTTTTCCGACAAAGGATGTTGATAAAGAATTTATCCACTCTGATACTTAGATTTTCTCAATGTTATCCTATGTGTCCAACAAATGAATTTGATAAAGGATTTATTCACTCTAATACTTATATTTTGTCGATATTATCCTAAGTATCTGACAAAGGATGTTGATAAGGAATTTATTCACTCTAATACTTAGATTTTGTCAATGTTATTCAATGTATCCGACAAAGATGTTGATAAAGAATTGATCCACTCTGATACTTAGATTTTCAGTGTTATCCTATTATCTGACAAAATAATATTGATATAGCATTTATTCCCTCTAATAGTTACATTTTGTCGATGTTATCCTATTTATCCGACGAAAGGATGTTGATAAAGAATTTAATCGCTTTGATACTTAGATTTTGTCAATGTTATTTTATATATCCAAAAAAGGATGTTGATAAAGAATTTATTCACTCTGATACTTAGATTTTGTCAATGTTTTCCTATGTATCTGTCAAAAGATGCTGATAAAGAATTTATTCACTCTGATACTTAGATTTTGATAAGGTTATGTGACGTATCCGACAAAAGATATTGGTAAAGATTTTATTCACTCTGATACTTAGATTTTGATAATGCTATCCGATGTATTCAAAAATAGATGTTGCTAATTAATTTATTCACTCTGATACTTAGACTTCTTCAAATTTATCTGACGTTTCTGACAAAAGATGTTGTTAAATGATTTATTCACTCTGATACTTAGATTTTGATAATAATATCCGAGGCATCCGACAAAAAATTTTGTTAAAGTATTTATTCACTCTGATACTTAGATTTTGATTATGTTATCCGATGTATCCGACAAATGATTTTGATAAAGAATTTATTCACTCTGATACTTAGATTTTCTCTATATTATCCGAGGTATCCGACAAAGGATGTTGATAAAGAATTTATTCATTCTGATACTTAGATTTTGATAATGTTATCTGAATTTTCCGAGAAAAGATGTTGGTAAAGGATTTATTCACGCTGATAAATATATTTTGATAATATTATCGGATGTATCCAATAAAAGATGTTCCAAATGAATTTATTCACTCTGATACTAAGATTTTGTAAATTTTATTCTACGTATCTGAAAAAAGATGTTGATAAATTATTGATTTACTCTGATACTTAGATTTTGATAATGTTATCCGATGTATCTGACAAAGGATTTTGGTAATAGATTTATTTACTCTGATACTATGATTTTGATAATATTATCTGATATATCCGATAAAAGATGTTGATAATGTATTTATTCACTCTGATACTTAGATTTTGTGAACGTTATCCGACGTATGCAACAAAGGGAGTTGACAAAGTATTTATTCAGTCTGATACTTAGATTTTGTCAATGCAATGCTGTTTCCGACAAAGGATTTTGATAAAGGATTTATTCACTCTGATACTTAGATTTTGTCAATGTTATCCTATATATCCGACAAAGGATGTTGATATAGAATTTATTTACTCTGATTCTTAAATTTTGTCAGTGTTATCCTATGTGTCTGACAAAGGACGTTGATAAAGAATTTAATCACTCTGATACTTATATTTTTATAATGCTATCTGATGTATCTGAGAAAAGATGTTGATAAGGAATTTATTCAATCTGATTCTTATGTTTTGTCAAATTTATCTGACGTATCTTACAAAGAATGTTGATAAATGATTTATTCACTCAGAAACTTAGATTTCGTCATTGTTATCCTATGTATCTGA